>NC_058136.1:50106838-50107682 GCF_016433145.1 Gracilinanus agilis | reverse complement strand
TCTCCTTGGGAAATAGACCCAACCCTGGTATTGCTGGGTCTGAGGATATCCCGTGTTTTATAGCTATCTCTCTGGGTGCCATTCCAGATTGGTCTTGAAAATGTCTGGATCGCTTCACCGTTCCACCAAAAGGGGGCAGTAGCGTCCCCAATGTTCCACATCTGTCTTTAAATGTTCAAAGAGTTGTATGTGATTATTTCATTTGATTCCGTTCTATGTTTTAAAGCTAAAAGTAATCCTAGAGGTCATGTAGTCTGAAGAAGCAAATTGAAGTCAAGAGATGGCAAAGGAATGCTATGGTCATTTTTATATATAAAATAAAATAAAATAATATAAAATAATATGATATAATATGATATAACATGATATAAATAATATATTAAAATATAATATAATAATATAATATAAATATATTAAATATAAAAATACTCCTACACACATGGACATACATATGTACATACCCACCTCACATACACATAATATGTACGCATGTACGTACATACAGCAAGAAAGATTGCTTAGGCATAAAACTGTGCCAAGGACCATGCTAAGCACTGGAATAATGCAATGTATGTATCATACACACATAATTAATATCATCCCCGGTACATATGCAGAGAAACATCTCACTCCGACTCATCATACCTACAGGCATTTATATAGACGAATACACATACACGATACCTATCTACACATAGATGCGGATGTATACAGTACATGCGATGCATTTAAACGTTCATTTGACAGGCATGTGTATAGGTTTTAGGAAGCAGGAAGCTGTGACTGTCAGTGCGGCTGGTCCCACACAAGTACGTAGCGGAGCCAGCTAATCCCCCCCCCCCCC
>NC_058136.1:50078819-50106788 GCF_016433145.1 Gracilinanus agilis | reverse complement strand
TAGCGGAGCCAGCTAATCCCCCCCCCCCCCCTCCCCGCTGCAGGGCGCTCTTAGACCCGGTAAACTCCCGCAGCCGCAGGACATCACGAAGGACCCGGCATATAGTGACCGCGGAGGGAGAAGGTATCAGGCAAGTTGGGACTAGATCCAGAGTCCGCTCACTGCCAAGCCAGCGGGCTTCCTACTTTCTCACACGTTTTCATCGGTTTTAGAGTGCGCCCTTCTGCTCCGAGGCTTCTTTTGAAAATGAGGTCCGTTCCAGGGCCACGGGCAGCCTCCAGAAACCGCGGAAGAACACCGAGAAGGGACACTTCTGAGAGGGAGGAGGCAGAGGACTGGGCCACACCTCTCCTGTTGCCGTGGCCTCCCTGCGAGGAGTAGCGGCTTATCCAGGCCTGCTGGACTTGCTGGAGACTTGGCCAGTTCAGGCTGTGGCACCCTAACCTGGGGCAGGCGGAAAGGCAAAGCAAGACCAAGGCCATTTAGATATTAACCATTTAACAGGTAAAAATCAGCCCTACCTTATTTTATTAGGTTCCCATCACTGCCCAAGTTTTTAAGTGTTGTGTCTATAACCCTGTTTCCCCATAAGCTATGTTCCTTTCAAAATTAATATATTTTGAACATTTATTTGAAAATATTTTTCCATGGTTCCATGATTCATGTTGTCTTTCACCCCTCTTACCTCCTCCACCCCCTGGAGCTGACAAGCAGTTGCACTGGGTTATCACTTGACACCTATTTCCATTTTATCTATTTTTGTAATAGTGTAGTCTTTTAAAACCAAAACCCCCAATCATATACCCGTATAAACAAGTGATAAATCATAGGTTTTCTTCTGCGTTTCTGCTCCCACGGTTCTTTCTCTGGATGTGGATAGTGTTCTTTTTCATAAGTCCCCTAGGGTAGCATTGCATTGCTGCTAGTAGAGAAGTCCATCACATTCTGTTGTGCCATAATGTCTCTGTGTACAGTGTTCTCCTGGTTCTGCTCATTTCCCTCTGCATCAGTTCGGGAAGGTCGTTCCAGTTTACATAGAAATCCTCTATTTCATCATTCCATATAGCACAATAGTATTCCATCACCATCATATACCACAGTTTGTTCAGCCATTTCCCAATTGAGGGATATTCCCTCATTTTCCAATTTTTGCCACCACAAAGAGCCAGCTATGAGTATTTTTAAACAACTATTTTTAAAAAATCTCTTTGGGGTACAAACCTAGTAGTGGTAGTGCCGGAACAAAAGGCATGGATTCTTTTAAAGTTCTTTGGGCATAATTCCAAATTGCCTTCCAGAATGGTTGGATCAACTCACAACTCTACCAGCAATGCACCAGCAACTGAATTTTGTCATATGCCCTCCAACATTTATTATTTTCCTTTACTGTCATATTGCCCAATCTGCTAGAGGTGAAGTTGTGCCACAGAGTCGTTTTGATTTTCATTTCTCTGATCAGGAAGGATTTAGAACACATTTTCATGTGATCATTGATAGTTTTGATTTCTTCAGCTGAAAACTGCCTATTCATATCCCTTGATCATTTATCAATTGAGAAATGGCTTATTTCTTGTACATTTGACTTAGTTCCTTATAAATTTGAGAAATTAGACCTTTGTCAGATATTTTTGTTATAAAATTTTTCCCCCAGTTTGATGCTTCTCTTCTAATTCTGATTGCTTTGGTTTTGTTCATTTTAATTTAATATAATAAAACATTCATTTTACAACTTGTAATGTTCTGTCTCTTTCTTGGTCTTAAATTCTTTCCTTTCTCATAAATTTGATAGGTATACTACTCTATGTTCCCCTAAATTACTTATAATTTCCCTCTTTATATTTAGGTCATTTACCCATCATGAATTTATCTTGGAATAAGGTGTGAGATATTTTTCTTGGATAACTTCTTTTAATATGATGTCTAGGATTTTTTTTTTGGTCATGACTTTCAGGTAGCCCAATAATTCTCAAATTGTCTCTCCTGGATCTGTTTCTAGGTCATTTGTTTTTTCAATGAGAAATTTCATTTTTTTCATTCTTTTGATTTTGTCTTTTTTTTTTTTAATTTCTTGATGTCTTGTGAAATCATTTGCTTCTACTTGCCTAATTCTTGTCTTTAAAGACTGATTTTTCATCTCATGAAATCATTAGCTTCTACTCTATTTGTCTAATTCTTGTCTTTAAAGACTGATTTTCATCCATGATCTCTTTTGATTCTCCTTTTCCATTTGGTCTATTCTACTTTTCATGATATTCTTTTCATCATTGGTCTTTTTTACCTGTTCTTCCAGCAGGTCAATTCTGGTTTTTAATCTGAGTATTACTTTATTTTATGTGTCTCCCTTTCCATTTGACCAATTTGGCTTTTAAGCTGTTATTTTCTTTTTGCTTTACTTTCATTTCTTTTTCCCACTTTCCTTCCCATTTTTCTTCTGTCTTACTTGGTTCTTGAGCTCCTTTTTGAGTTCCTCCAGAACTCCAAACCAGTTTCCATTTGTTTTTGAGAGTTTGCATAGTGTTTGCTTGATTATCACCCTTTCCTGTTGCTTCTGTTTTTCGCTTTTTTTTTTCCATAGAAATTTTCCAGGCCCAAGAGCTTTTTACTGCTGTTTACTCATTTTCCTGCTTGAGGACTGGGAGTCCTACAAGTTGCTGGTCATTTTTCTATCTTAGCTTCTGGCTTGCAGGGTTTTGCCCTGGGGCTATCTTCACTGCCCTTTCAGAGGCTTGAGTGAGCCCAGTGCTGCAGAGCTCTGAACCTTACCTCCAGGGCCTCGGATTTCCAGGGGCAGGTCTGTGATGCTTTTTTTGTTAGTGTAGCCTGCATCCTAGAATCCTGAGGTTGCCCAGGCCTTGGCTCCATGTCTGGAGGTGGGGATGGGGTAGTCAGCCTGTGTTTTTCCTTGTGCAGTTTTGCCTCTGGTTCCTCCTTATCTCATGGAAATCCACTCTCTGTGCCTATCTTTCACGTTGTATTCAGTGGGAGAGACCCCTCACTAGTCTTGTGACTTCTGTCCTTTTAAGGCACTTGGTTTGGGAGGATATTTAGAGCAGTTTCAGGATTTCCCTGCTACTACGCCCCCATCTTGGCTCTGCCCCAGGGTTTTTATTAGGTAATTTTGCATAAAGAAGTCCTTTTGGGGAACAACTATGTACTGCTGAAGAAGAACTGACTGTAATTGAAATGGGAGACCTTGGGACTTAGTGGCTAGAATCTGTGGCCTGGGAATCAAGAAGACTGAGGCCTAATTTCTGAGGCCTCTCGGGATTTTTTTCTGTTTTAGAGAGCACCATTTTGTTGTTCAATTGTTTCAGTCATATTGGATGCGTCGTGACTCCATTTGGGATTTTCTTGGCAAAGATACTGGAGTGATTTGCCATTTCCTTCTCGAGCTCATTTTATAGATGAAGAATCAGAGGCAAACAGGTTAAGTGACTTGCCCAGGGTCACACAGTAGTAAGTGCCTGAGGTCAGATTTGAACAATGGTCTTCCTGACTCCAGGCCTGGCACTCTGTCCACTACACCACTCAGTTGCCTGTACCCTGTTGCACTATACCTTAACATTTTTAAGTGCTAAGGAATGTGGTGCATAGTCCTGTGGCATCTGGGGCATTGCTTCTGTCCTCCTCAACACAGGACCCTCACCAGGATCCAGGTGCCCTGTGGCTTCAGATCCACTCAGAACAACAACTCGGGAGTTTACCCTAACCGTTAGGTTTACTGTTTTCCTAGTCAGTCTGATGACAAAATTAGTTCCAAGTAAAGGCTTTTAAAGAAATAGCATAGTCAGAAAACTCTCAATTCAATACCAGTCCCAATGAACCAGAGCACACTATGCCACAAATTTAGAAACTGCTCCTGTGGAGAGTGATTATATGCACATAGAGGGATCTTACACAAGAGACATACAATGTCACACATGTAGAGGGAAAACACACATATCTGATCCTGCTGATAATATCATTGTGATGCTGCTCTTCCCTGGAGATGTTGCTGGCCTCAGGGTGAGTGCTGGGCACATTGTATAAGTCAGGAGTATTGTGAGGCTCAAAGGAGAAAATAGAAAAAAGCACTTTGCAAACCTTAAAATGCTATATAAATGCTGCTGTTGTTAGCAGCAGCAGCAGCATCCACAGCAGCATCCTTTCTTCAGCAGGCCTTTAGTGGGGTGATAAAGCAATTCCCCAGCCTTATGCTGCTGAACTCAAGCAACTTTTTTTAGAGGAATACTGGGATGTGCTGGTAAATTATGAAAGTGTGTGGGAAATGTATGCAAAACACTTAAGTTTCATCTGTATTATTAACACATTGTTAAATATAGACTGTCAACAAAACAATAAATCAAGCATGTATTTGTAGCTGATTTCTGATGTGTAAATGCTCATGCTGAAAATTTAACAATGGGTTCTCACCAACGTATCTTAGAAGTGGCTCCAGTGTATCCTGGGATTGTGGGCTGAATGTTGTCTAGGAAAGTGACTCCAGAGTTCTTGGACCACCTCTTCCTGAGAAAGGCAGGCTAAGAGCTTTTAAGCCCTAGTTCCCACATTCAGTTAAGAGGCAGAGTACCTCCAGCAGAAGACTTTTCTTTCTAACCCTGAAGAGGTGGGGAAGAATACTGGCTGAACCAGTTCCGCCCCCTCTTCTTTGCTGGGTTCAAATATTCTGCTTTTGATACTAGAGACTGTATAACATTGCACAGGTCCATAACCTGCCTTAGGCATTAGTAATCTGTAAAATAAAGGAGTGCGTGGATGTGGTGGTACCTGAACTCAAGATTTAGGATCCAATGATCATATGTCTAATTCAGAAATCAAAGCCCTCTGTTACTGATGATTATCCATCTTAGGATTAGATACTTCCAAGTCTTTGCATGCAGATACACTTGAATTTTAAAAAAATAATAAAGTAAGGAGGCAAGGGCCTGACTCTACCCACCTAACCAGCGTTCCTACTTATTGTTCATATCTGTCAGCAACAAAACCCAAATGCTTGAACCACTTTATTTTGGCCGGGGACCAACCTCTGCCTTCATGCCATCCATTTCCGTTATTCCGTTTTCTTGGGTTTCTGTGACATGTTTATCCCTTCAAAAGCATCGTGCTTGTGAAGTGCAGCCCTTCGTCCACCCCCATTCAGCATATACCATCTGTTTCATTTTTACAATTTTCTACTAATAATAGTGTGATAGGCTATGGAGACCTAGTTGTACTGAAATGGAACACCTGGGAAGGGCAGCCCATCGGAACCCTGATCCTTCATTTGGAACAGCTGGAGTTTGCCTAGAGACGATCAAACAGGGGCACATGGTCTCAGCAAAGAGGGGGGGAGGACCCTCCGCTGCTCCCACGAATGTGAGGAAGCCCAGGCAAGGTTGGGAACAAGCCTTTGAGAAGGAAAATGCATAATTTTGAGAAAATAAGGGTCTGACCAAAAAAAAAATCCTGTCCCTCTCTTCTTCTGGCCTATGCATAATAGTGGAGTCTTATTAAAGGATTTTACGGAGATGCAGCTGTAAGGCCTCACTAGATAAGGCAGCCACACTGTGGTGGGCTTTTAAGAAATATGTGACTCATGGAACAAGCATACTTAACTAGGGGGACAGCCATATGGGAAAGGAAATAAAGAGTCTTTTGGAGACAGAGATGAACTAGAGAACTAAGTTTGGAGCAGTATGGGAATGGCCTGAATCTGGCTGAGTGTTTATTTATTTATTTTTAGAGAAGCTGAAGTCCAACAGAGCAGGAGTTCTTAACCTGGAGTCTGGGAATTTGTTTTTAAAAATATTTTGAGAACTCTTCCTTTGCAATCCTAAGTATTTATCTGATGCACTGTTCCAAGAAAGGCTCCATGGGCTTCACCAGACTGCCGGGGGTCCATGACACAGAAAAGGCTATACATTCCTGAAACAGGCTTCTCTGGAATTCACTGAAGGGATTCTTAGGTGGTACCCTCTGGAAGCATATCTAATGTGATCAGATGTGCGGAGCTCCTATGTTACACACAGTTCCATCTGTTTAAGATTAAACTACAAATAGACTCTTTAGAGCCATGTGACAGTGGAAAGAATGCTATTTGGCATCAGTGGACTAGTTCAACTTTGAGGTCTGCACTTGCTACCTGTATGACTTTAGGCAGGCCATCTCACCTTTCTTAGCCTCCGTTTTTTTCAGCTGTAAAAAGAGGTATTGGACTCTGAAGACCTTTCCATCTCTAAACCTATGATCCTATGATAGACAATCTACTTTATTAAAATGCTTCCTAGTGAATTGAGAAGACTAGGAAGATGAAAATAAGGGTCCAGTATTATATTAACACATGTGTGTCTCTATGTATCTGTGCTTGTGTGTGGATCAGGGAGCATGAGACCAAATACAGATTGGTTCTCTTTCTGAGTCTCACTTCAAATTGCTCAACTTGGGCACCTGCAGGAAAGGTTCACTAGCAGCTGAAAATGGTGGCAAAGTTATGTGAAGCATGGGAATTTCCGCCATGCCAACCTTTCTACAGTTCCAAAAAAAAATAACTCCATGGAAGCTCTGTTCACGTCCCTAGTTGGGGATTGTTGTTACAGCTGGTTGGTTTGTCAGAACCGTATGCAACCTTAAGTGATTCAGAACAACCAAACCATTGCAACAACATTTTGAATTGGTACTATCCCCATACAAATAAGGGGTGTAAGAAGCTTGCAGTGTTCCCTTTTCGTTTGGCTCTATTGGTATAATTTGGGATCCTTACTCCTTGCTCTCTCTGTGTTGCTCTGCAAAACAATTTTCACATATAATTTTTCCATTTCTGTCCGAATTAGATATCTTTTTCAGAAAATAGTTTAAAACAGTGATTCCCAAAGTGGGCACTACTGCCCCCTGGTGGGTGCTGCAGTGATCCAGGGGAGCAGTCATGGCCACAGGTGCATTTACCTTTCCTATTCATTGCTATTAAAATTTTAAAAAATTAATTTCCAGGGGGCTAAGTAATATTTTTCTGGAAAGGGGGTGGTAGGCCAAAAAAGTTTGGGAACCACTGGTTTAAAATATTGACAAATGATAGAATTAGCAGATTATTTCCAAGAGCCATTTTACACACACACACACACACACACACACACATATACACACACATATACACACATATACACACACACTCACCCCACTCCACCCCGCCCCTTTGATAGTCTGTTGGAAATAGGTATGGATGCTTCCATTTGCATGCTTAATAATAATTTAAATCCTAGTTAGAGAAACCATGTTTTTCACTTGGTTCCCTGTTTTAAAGCCTACTCTAACCCTATTTCTTTCCTACCCTACTTCCATCCCTGGTCTTTTCTCTCATTCTTTTTGAGAAAAGGTTAAAGCAACCACTGCTATGGTTTATAGCTGTTTGGCGAAGGGGTGCCATGGGTGTCCCAAAGTGCTGGAGGGGGTTGCTCTCTTCCCCTCTCCACAGTGCCTGAAGACATTTTTCACATGCCCCACCCCTCTGCCCAACAGCCAAGTGTGAGCACTTCCTCCTTCCTCTGTCTGGAGTAACTGGGGTCAAGGGTGGGGTTTACAGGCAACTCGAAGTTGCAGTTTGGACACCAGATCTCGAAAAGGTTCACCAACTCTGGTTTATAGGAACTCAAGGTACCCTCTTGTCTCTTCTTGGTATGAGTCATGATGCTGTCTATTAGCCAACTTGTCCTGGACTTGCCTGACTTCTCAATAGGAAAAGTAGGCTCTCTAATTCTCACATTCATTGACCACTTACCTTTTCTTTGGCTTCCCAAGGAAAGCTACAAATTACAGTAATGTTGTTTTTATCTCTACTCTTGGATTTCTCCCAAGAAGGGGCGGGGAAAGTATTTTTAAAGGTATAAAAATGACTCATGTATAGAACAGGTAGTTTATTTGTAAAGTGAATTATAAGCAAGAATCATAGAATTTGAACATAATCCAGTAATTTTGTACTTTGAAGACAGAAAAGAAGAACTGAACTGAGGGCTGGGTAGCTCCTTTAACATATCCTTGGAGCTCTGACCCAGCAGTAAATTAAAAGACTTTTCATCATTATGCCTTACAAACTCCTGAGTCATCATAGATTACAGGAAGCAGTCAGAAGATATCTGTGCATGCTCTGAAGGAGAGAGAATTGACAATGCACTTGAACACCCCAGAGTTAAGGCACCATTAGGAGGAATTACACTTCTCATCTAACTCATGCAAAAAAACAAAGCCAAATACATGGAGGAATATGTACAGTGCCATGTAGAGGTGTGAAATATTTAAATTAGAGGAGCAGTAATGATAGTTATATATTTATTTATCAAACTATTTCTCAAATATTGCCTGCCTTAATTCTAGACCATTATGCATGTTCAGCAGCATTAATAAACTGATAGATGATATGTAAGTAGAGAAATCATCTATTAAACACTTACTTTGTGCCAGAAGCTGTGCTAAAATCCCACAAGAGAACATGACATTCCTTTTCCTCAAGGAGCTTATATTCTAATGGAGGAAGACATATAAAGAGGGAGGAGAAAAAGGGGCACATCGAGTACCAGTATCATAGGACAGGACAATGATAATAAATAGGAGCAGATCGGAGGATAGGTTTGGAAAGAAGTGAAGGATAGTTGAGCTATCTGATGACATATGGTGGACCTGGACAAAAACTCACCAATCATCAAGTTGTCCTATTTTCAGGGGAGGGGAGAGGAGGAAAGGCTACTGATAGGGAGTTTGAGCTGACAGGAGAATGTGCTAGGATGGAGGAGTAGTGTGAAGGGATTTCTCTGCATGCCTACCATGTGCCCGGTACTGTCTTATAAGGAGACACAAGAGTCACAATCTTTGTTGTCGGGTTTTTTTATTTTTTGGTGAGTTTTTTTAATACTTCATTGTTTTGATGGATTTTTGCTGTCGTCAGTGTGGGCACTCCTTCCAGTCTGTGCAAGCTGTAATCTATCTGTGCCATCTTATCCTCTGCAATTCTTAGTCATGTCCTATAAATCCTCTGTAGATGGTCAGTCTACCCAATACTCTGAATACCTTCTTCCATACCCTCTTTGAACATTTCATGGATGTAAGTGCACTCAAGTTGTCCATCTATTATGCCTTCTTGTTACTACATGCCCAGCCTACATCTTTTCTAAGAATGCATTTGCTGGGTGAAATATTGTTGATGTTACTTCTTTTTTTTTAAACCCTTACCTTCTGTCTTGGAGTCAATACTATATATTGGCTCCAAGGCAGAAGAGTGGTAAGGGTAGGCAATGGGGGTCAAGTGACTTGCCCAGGGTCACACAGCTGGGAAGTGTCTGAGGTCAGATTTGAACCTAGGACCTCCCATCTCTAGGCCTGGCTCTCAATCCACTGAGCTACCCAGCTTCCCCCTGTTGATGTTACTTCTTGCATACAAGACATTGTTGAGAAAATGCTACAGGTTACTTATGCCCACCAAGTGTCTCTCCATTGCCCTTTCGGTCATCTGCAATTTTGATCCCTCAGAGATTGCAGTCTTCCATTATTGGCAGTCATATAACATTAGCATATCCTCAGGAAAATGTTGGTTTTAAAAAATGGTCTTTCATTCATATTAGGGAGCAGCTTGGAACCATAGAAAGCCTTGTGCAGTTTTTCAAATGCTTCTAGCCTCCCCTCTTCCTTCTGTTCAGTTCTGGGCCCAGCTCGTGGTAGATTCACAATGCTTATCATCCAAAATTTACATCCATAATAGCTCACATTTGCAAAATGTTTCCCATAAATTATTTTATTTGAACCTCATAGTAAACATGCAAGGTATGTAGGGCAGGCATGATTTTCCTCCTTTTACAAATGAGGAAACTTAGACTTAAAGAAATAAAATGAATTTCCCAAGCTTACTTAGTAAGTGGCAGAGCTGGGATTTCAATTCAGGGCTCTTTTCACTTTCACACTGCCTCTCTTAGACATGCGCACAAACTAGTGAGAATGCCAATTCTAATATTGATGCTGATACTAATGCTAATTAATACTAATGATACTGGACTGTGATGATATTATTTTAGGGATTTCCTAAATGAGGAAATTCTTTCCCTAATAATGCAGATCAGTTCCCTCTCTGTAACTTATGGTTTCTCTCTGCTGCCTCTGTATCTTGTATGTACCTAGTTGTTTGCATGTTGTCTCCCCCATGAGACTGTGATCTCTTTAAAGGCAGGGGCTGTCTAATACCTTTCTCTGTATCCTCAGTCCTTAGCATGGTATCTGGCATATATTAGGGGATTAATAAATGCTTGTCAACTGTTGTCAGTTCATCATCTGCCCATCCTTACTTACCTCCAGTCTTGTCTCTTCTTTGACCTTTCTCCTTTTTCCCTGCAGAGCTTTGAAAAACCATTTTTCTTTTACTTAGTTTTTGTCACCAACTTCAGAGCTCACTCTGTGCTTGAGCACTTCTATCACTATTCTTAAAGTACTGTGGCATGCTTTTGTATGCAGCCTCTCTTTCTTGCCTTTGCCTCCATCTTTTTAATATCTAAGTTGGTTGGTTAGTTTTCCGTGCATCCACATTCATCTCTTCCTACAACTCCATTTTTGCTCTTCTTTGGAATTGTTTCCTTTTGAATCCAGAATTTCATTCTTGAATTTCCCATCCCTCTTGGGGTGATTTTGCCTATATATTCTTAGTCTGTGGGATCTAACCTATCCTTCCTCTGAACCATTTTGAATCTGTTCTCCTCAAATCTAGTATACACGGGAGACAAAATATCCCCAGATTTCCTTTCCTCTATCACAGGGGTCGGCAACCTTTTTGGCCGTGAGAGCCATAAACGCCACATTTTTTAAAATGTCATTTCGTGAGAGCCATACAGTGCTCACAGTGCGGCTCCTGTAATAGCGCCTGAAGAAAAATGGACTTTATGGCTCCTGCAGAAAGAGCCATACGTTGCTGACCCCTGCTCTATTACAAGGGAGACATTCTGGGGTAATGGATAGAGTCAACCTCAAAACCAAGAAGCCCAGATACAAGTCTTGCCTCTGATACATATTATTTGTGTGACCTTGAGCAAGTCACAAATCCTCTTAATATTCTAGGCATCTCCCTACAACCAGAAGCTGAAAAGAAGTTTTTTAACACAGCAGGTTAAGGGGGTTCCCTTACTCCCAATGTTCCTTACACCAGTCCCTATCATTGTTATTCTGTTACCTACTCAAGGAGGGAATGCTCACTTCCCCTCAGTGTTCACATCATTCCCACCCAGTGATCAGTTCCTCCTATTGCTGAGAGTAACATCTCGAATAGAATTCACTTTTCTGTGTCGGACTTGAGTTCGGTTTCCCAAACTCATCAGTTTTTTCCCTCTCTCCAAGCGTTTGATAGCATATGCTTTGATGTCTAAATCATTTTTAAAATTTGCTCTTTAACCAAATATCCTCCCCCGTGCTTTCTTTCATTCCTTCACGTGAGTATACTTTATATACAACATCATTCCATCACTCCCCTTTACCTATCTAGTTTCTTTTGAGCCAAATTCTAGTGGTGGGTCTCTTTCTACCAAGTCTCAGTAACTCCTGAGGACAAACTTGCCTCTTCGTATGAGGACCTCTTGTTCATCTTACTTGAAATGGTAGGAAACCAAGGGACAGTAGTAGGAATGCTAACCCAAAGTATTTGGGGAACAGTGAATCAGCCCATTTCACCTGAATGGAGGCCCAGGGCAGCCATCCAACTGCCACAACCAAACATGGGAGATGTAGTATCATGGTAGAATTAGGAAAATCCGTGTGTATCGAAGGATACTGCCCAAACTGAAGTGGGTCATTTGTGAGGTGTATCTGGCCGATGTTGGCAGTCCTGCCAGAGGTATGGGTCTCTTTCAAAAGATTATATCAATCCTGATTTCAATTAAGTGGTTATCTCTGGTTTGGCATCATTGTAGTTTTATTAATTGACCCTAAGAACCCTCCCATTATTAGCAAATTTAGGTTGTTTTTTTAAAAAAAAAAACCCTTTTCAGGTTCATATTATGAAAACAACAGCCCATAATTGAAATTGTTTTTCCTCTTTATTGTGATTCTGATGTTGTTGCAATTTTATATGGCAACATTCCGAAGATATGTCTTTGGAAGTATAAGCCTAATTGTTAAATTAAGTATTTCAGATTAAATTAGAAATATACAGATCATAGTTCTTTGAAAGAGAGACTTTGGGAAGATGTGAATAATTGGCACTAGAGAGACAGCTAATTGGTGGTTTGGGGGCAGAGCTTTAATATGCTATTTTTTTTTCTTTTAAAGACCTTCAATGAATGGCTGTTGGCAAGATGGAGATGATGCCAGAATCAAGCATAATTGTGATGATGGTAGGGATTTTAAATTGATCCTAATAAGCACTCACTCCATTTATGCCCCAAAGAAATGAATAGATTAAGAGCAATGGCCAATGCTGGAGTCTCTTCTCAGCTGCCTTTGGCATTTTGTTTTTTCAGCCAACCAATGGCAAAAGCCTTTTCCAAAGGTTAAAATGCGCCTGCATACTTAAAGTCTATTTAATGTCTACCCACCAGAAGGGGACAGAGATATGCAGAAGCAGATAGAATTGTGAAAATAACTCAGAAAGGTGATTTTTTTTCTTTCTGATTCAGCTGCCTCAGATAGCAAGCAGGATTGGTGCTTTCAATGATATGAGGAACTCCCAGATGAGGAAACTACCTTCTGTGCAGCCTTTGTGTCTTAGAGAGATTCCTAGAGCACTAAGAGGTTCAATGACTGGCCCAAGGCTACACAGCCTGATAGAAAATGGTTTCAAAATTGAATGCAACTTCATTTTAGAGTTAGGGGCAGACGCAGGACTCAAATTTAGATCTTTGTAGTTCCAAAGTCAACTCTCTCTCTATTGCCTACTGGCTCACCAGATGATCATCATGCAATGAGCACGCTCAAAGACAATTTTGAGTCTGACACGGTGACAGTCCCTGGAATCTCACTGACCCTTGAGTTGGAGGCCTCATTCCATTAGCTTATGTCCTGAGAGAGAAAGAGCTAGCACTAGGCTTCAGCAAAAGTGGAAGTCTTGTTAATGAGCTGTTAATTGTTTACATGCAGCCTGAAGTTGCCTGATGATATTTCTTCTAATTTTACTAATGTATTCCTGGCCCTGCTGCTGTGATGGCCTTAGGCAAACTTGATCATAAAGATGCAGGTGTGCTTAGCAGGTATAATAAAAGTATAATAAAAGTGCAGATGTGCATAGCAGGGCTGTCACTTGATATGCTCATATCAGCTTAAAAGAACATCACATTGATATAAATTAAAAAATTTATCACTACGATATGGAGTCCCTGATTGCTCTCCCTCCATCATGTACTCCCCAGGCCCAGACTGATGGGGCCATTTTACAGGAGGTGGATATGACCGATTTCCTCACGGTATCTTCCTTCAACGGATGGCCTCATTTTAACTTGGGCACTAAGACAATGACAAGTTACAGCAATGGCAACAACTTCATAGCATCAGGCAAGGGAGGACCCTAGCTACCGCCATCATTATTGAAGTGATAATTGATATTGCTTTTGACCTGCACTGGGGGCTGGGGACTTTGGGGTACAGAGAGGAGTAATCATATTGGGCAAAAAATAGAGACTGGAGTGATTACCCTCTGTGTGCTTCTCTGGATGGGGGGCTGTGAGAGCCTGAAGGTCTGGGTCCTGATTGGCTTTTTTGTTGTTATTGTTTCAGACCCGTGATTTCATCAGTATAGGACCCTCCCAATAGAGACCTTCCCTTTCAGTGCAGAATGACATTTTGTAACCTGGTGAAAGCATAGAAAATGTAGCCTTCGAAAGCACATAGCCTGTATTTTTTTTGTTTTGTTTTTATATTTTTAAACCCTTAATTTCTGTGTATTAGTTCCTTGGTGGAAGAGTGGGCAATGGGGGTCAAGTGACTTGCCCAAGGTCACACAGCTGGGAAGTGTCTGAGGCCAGATTTGAACCCAGGACCTCCTGTCTCTAGGCCTGGCTCTCAATCCACTGAGCTACCCAGCTGCCCCTATAGCCTATATTCTTAACTTTCTGCTACTGATTTCCTCCTGGTCGCAAAAGATAGTGTTTGTGAGAAGCAGGACTTGGAGGTCTTCTTGACTCCAAGCTTGTCTCTGTCCGCTGCACCACGCTCTATCTCATGGCGGTGACGCTTGGATTCAAAAGCTCCATCCCTAGACATGCAAGACACACCAGGGAATGTAGGCAACCTGTGGCTATGGTTCACAGACGAATGCAGCCATTTGGCACTGAATAGTAGATTTAAATGGTCCTGAACCTATTGACCCAAGACTTCACTCTTCCAACCCACAGTACAGAACTGCTGGTGATTTTTGTTAAGCATTTCTCTCAGGGACCTTGTGGGACTAAAGAGAATGCCTGGCTTCTTGCCAAGGCTGAAATGATTTTTTTTATCTGCACAAATTTCAGTATGAAAGGTAAAAGCTATCTCAAATGCTCCTTCTTGCTTTTTAAATTTTCTGTCGCTGGCACTTTTTCCTTGGGTTGTGCTCACTAAGTGCCACTGTGGATGAAATAGAGATGGTGGAGAATCAGGCTTCGTAGGTCGCAGCGGCTCCGAGTGGGAAGGGACCTCAGAGGCCCACCAGTGTGCTCCGTTTCTGAACAGAAATCCTCTCTACAATGTATGTACTAGACAAGTGGGGAGTGGCAGCATGTCTGGAGAATGTAAGTTTCTCGAGAGCAGGGACTGTCCCAGGCTTGGCACATAGCAAGTACTTAGTAATTGCTTATTACATTTAATTAATTGATCATTCCATATTTATTTGAAGACTTCCAGTCAGGTTAGGAAGTTTTTCAAAGCCTGAGTTTATCTCATTGCCCATCGAGTTGTCTGCCCTGGGTGCAGTACTAGGTCTGGATCTTGGGCAGGGAGTTTGCCATGTGTACACATTTTGCATATGTGACGGAGTGTATAGGATGCTTGACTTGGCTACAGTAAGACCCAGATTTACATTTTTCCCTCAGACTCTTCTAGTTGTATGACCCTGGGTAACCCCTGTCTGCCTCAGTGTCTTCATCTATAAAATGGACTAGGACAAAAATCAAAAGAGAGAATTATGCCTGCAGAGTCCTTTGAAAACCTTCTAGTGATATGAAACTGTAAATTATTATCAAAACCAAGTAATGGGAAATAATTCCTGAAGGAAGAGGATATTAAGCCCTGAGGGAAGATCATGCAGGAGGTGGTACCTGAGCCCAACTCTCAAGCAAGTAAAGATTCTATGGGTTGAAGGGCAGGAAGGAATGCAGGCCAGACATGGTGTACACATGTCTCTGAGGCATTGCACTGGGAGATAGCATGTCATATACTGAGAACAGAAAGGGAGCCAGTTAGGCTGGAATATAGCATGCATGAAGGGAAGTGTTAAGAAATAGGCCCAGGGGGCAGCTGGGTAGCTCAGTGGATTGAGAGCCAGGCCTAGAGATGGGAGGTCCTGGGTTCAAATCCGGCCTCAGACACCTACCAGCTGGGTGACCCTGGGCAGGTCACTTGATCCCCATTGCCTACCCTTACCACTCTTCCACCTATAAGTCAATACAAAGAAGTTAAGGGTTTGAAATTAAAAAAAAAAAGAAATAGGCCCAGAGTGGTTGGAGACAGCTATTTTGGGGTAGCTTTAATTTTCAGGCCGAAGATTTCTTGATTTGAAATGAGTCAGATGCCTCTCTCTGCTACAACTCTTACAGTTGTATAGAAAGTACAGGTATAGCTTTTTTGTTCCTGGTTTTTTTATTTGGAGGTTTCCTCATAATTCCTTTTCTGGTTTATAACTGAAAAGTACTTCTTTTATTTTCCTTTGCTGTGCTACGATGTGAGTTATTTCAAACTTGACTTAGTGAATAAAGAACTGGCCTTGAAGGCAGGAAGTTCTGTGCTCAATATGACTTTGTGTCCTTGGCCAAATCACTTGACTACTCAGTGTCCTACTAAACTCTTTAAGGCCATGAGTTAAGGAGAAAGTGTCAGTCTGCTTTGGTAGAAGGTATTTCTTTACCCAGGAGTTCCCTATACCAGTGATGGGCAAACTATGTAAGGCAGATGTGGCCCCCTGAAATGTTCTATCTGGCCCCATGACATTATTCCTAATCTGACGAAAACAATGAGTGGGATACGATACAATGAAAATTTGAAAGCATTGCCTTAGAAACAGACTGACAGATGAGCATTTCCTTTCCTTTGGCCCCTCTTTAAAATGTTTGCCCATCACTGATCTAGGGAGTTAGAGGTTTAATTCCTGCCTCTGATGCCTATCATTATTTTTATTTTGTATCTCAGATGCCTAAGACAGTGTTAAGGTGCATCTATCTAACAGGAAGGAGCTGGAGCTGGGAATTCCAGGATGGAATGAGGGAGCAGGAAGAAGTGACTTGGGCTCTGGGAAGGACTGCATTGGGGGTTAACAAGAACTGTGGTTAGCCCTGGGAGCACTCAGAGTAAAAAGACTTCCTGTATCCTGATTTTCCCCGGGATCCTGTGTGGTGTGGCATCTAGCAAAGAGGACAAGATCTACAGTGCCAAAGGAAGAAGGAGAAGTTTGAGATCTGGTGGACAGCATTTCAAGCACTCCCTCACTACTTGGTACCTGAGACCACTTTGACTCTTGGCATCCAGAGATCATCAGTGTATTGCAGTGAGAATCCCAAAGCCACAAAGCCTCTAGCTGAGCTGCTCAAGCCTGGCAGGTTCCAGGTCTGAAGCAGTCACCCAGAGACTCCACTGCTCCTTGGGCCCTGTCAGTTTAGATTACTAAGTTAGTGTAGAAATAGGTCTTTCCTTTCCCTGTGGGTTATGTCATTAGATTTAAGGTTTTAGAGTAGATATCCCTATCCCACCTTTTAGTTGTTCATAATTAAACCCAGTTATATCCTGTTACCTTGTCTGTTGAATTCAAGGCCTCTGGCCAGAGTGACAGTTGGCTAACTGTCCTTTGTCAGTTAGGAGCAACTTGGCTGTTCAAGTCTTCAATGTCCAGGTCTAGTCTCTCATAAATCCCAGTGTGTGTGTTCCCACAAACCACTTAGTTTATTTATAATATCCCTGGTGACCCCAATTACCTATACTTATATTTCCCACACTATTTATGATGCCTTTTTGGGTTTTCTTGGCAAATATACTGGAGCGGTTTGCCATTTTCTTCTCTAGCTCATCTTGCACATGAAATAACCGAAACAAAGAGAGTGAAGTGACTTTTAAGTATATGAGGACAGATTTAAATTCAGAAGGATATCTTCCTAACCCCAGACCCAGAACTCTATCCACTGAGCCATCTAGCTGCCTCTCATCTTGACATTATGTAAATTCCACTGATGTATATGAGCTTTCCCTTGGCTAGCCTTTACTCTTGTTTGAGGATTGGCCCATTATTTTATTCTGGTCCTACATTTCTTGGATTACTTCCTCGATAGTACTTCTGAATTTGATTACTTCCTTTATACTATCTCTCCTGGGTGTTTCCTCATTTGTAATGTATCGCAGCCTGTTCTCACCCACCATACACTTTCCATTACCCTTTGAGTGTTCTTTAACTTTAGTTCATTTGAGAGTATAGTATTCTATGACTCAAAGTCATTCAGTATCACCAGAGAAATATTGGTGTTAAACAGATGGACCTTTGTTTCTGGAAAAACATTTGAATCATTAAAAGAATTGTGCAGTTTCTCAAAAGTTGTGAAAGCTTTCTATTTCTAATCTCCCAGTTAAAGAGTTCTTTAAACTATTTTTAAGGGGGGTTTCTATTTCTTATACTGAACAGAGGATTTGGAAACTAGATTTTTGAGCAGAAATCTTAACTCCATTACACATGTTTAGCATGTTCCCAGGTATTACTCTGGGCCCAGGCATGAGTTTCCATAAACAGGATGTTGGTCTTTGTTACCCATTGCAGAGGACTTTATTCTGCAGTTGATTGATAGAAAGTGTATGCCTCAGCTACCCCCTTTGGACCTGGCCTCAAAAAGAAGGCTTATAGGACTGAGGGAGAGGAGAGAGATGCAGAGGAGTATTGACAGGGATCCCTGGGGGAATGAGAACCAAGAAAAAATAACTTTTTTCTTTCCATGTTTTTCTTTTTTTTAAATTCGAAGATACTTTGTTTTCCCAGTTGCGTGTAATAACAATTTTCATCATACATTTTCTAAAATTATATGATCCAATTTGTCTCTCTCCCTCCCTTCCTTCTCCTCTCTTGGAGATGGTAAGCAACTTGATCTGGGTTTTACATGTATTATCATGCAAAACATACTTCTATATTGGTAATTGTTGTAAGAGAATAACACCAAACCCCCAAATAAAAACATAAATAAACTTAAAGTGAAAAACAGTAGGTTTTGATCTGCATTCTGACTCCAACAGTTCTTTCTCTGCAGGTGTATAGCATTCTTTGTCATAAGTCCCTCAGAATTGTTCCAGATCATTTTATTGCTGTAGCTAAGTCTTTCACAGTTGATCACTGTACAATATTGCTTTGATAGTGTATAATGTTCTCCCAGTTCTGTTTTTTTCACTTCATCAGCTCATGTAGGTCTTTTCAGCTCTTTCTGAAATCATCCTGTTCATCATTTCTTACTGCACAACATTATTCCATCACCATCATATTCCACAATCTGCTCAGCCATTCCCCAATTGATGGATATCACCTTAATTTTGAGGAAAATAACTTCTAAACAATGCATAGTTCTTACACTAAACAAGAGTCGGAACCAAGGAGCAGTGGGAAAAGGAGTCACTCTGTGATAGAACAGACATGGCCCAGAATGCAGTTTACTGGTATGCAGGAGCTAGGCTTGACTTTATCAGTCTTGAGTTCTTTCCCCTTTTGAGTTGGCTGAGGGCAGCTACTTGCTATAAATATGAAATGTTCTATAGATTACTGGGAAACTGGTATCCTTGGAGAAGAAGGGCTGCTTCTGCCTAGCTAACCTGAGTGAATTGGGTGGGATTTGAGGGGTATGAATAGTACTATAAGGGGAGGCCATTTTGTCTCTCTTAATAGCATGTAGTATAGCATTTTGTGTTTTGGCTTCAACTTCATACTTTGGGCTCATGTTGACCTTGCAGTCCACTAAAACGGCAACCTCTCCCTCCAAGCTCTTTTTTTTCATGCACATGAACTAGAGGTAAATCTCTAGCTTTATAACCCCCAACTATCCAGGCCCAGGGAGACTGTTACTTGCCCAAGGTCATAAATATCATAAGACAGATTACTGAAGAGCTTATAACCCATCCCCACCTTGCTGAAAAGAGAAAAGAAGTCAGGTAGACTATGTCATTGGCTGCTGTCTCCTATGTTGAGGTTACTAGAGGTTATGTTGTATTCAAGTTGTCACAGAAAATGAAGCTAGGACCAACTGATCTGCTAATTGTATGCAGTGGTCATCTTTGAGATATTAAACCAGTTCTAGACAGTGCTTTACCCCAAACCAAAAGGAGGCTCTCTTGCAGATTGTTGATATTCTAGTGCTCTGTCTCAAGTGAGGCAAAATCCTGAACATGCACATTAGATGAAAATTCACCTTATGGATCCGAATAATGAACATTTATCATCACTCAGAGAGAGACCCTTTAGTGGATAAGAAGACAGCATGAAACACATGCCAAACAAATAATAGGTCCAGAATATTGATTTTTTTATTATTTTAAAGCATGCCCCAATGACTATACTAAATGAGAATCTGAATAGGAAGGATAGGATGTATTAATTTGTAACCCAGAGGGTGAGAGGCTCCATTTGGGTCCTATTTATATTGCAAAGAGATTTCTACACTAATAATGTTCTGGAATATCCCCATTTCTATGAAACAATGCATCCTGTAGAGAAATCTCCTTTTGGGAGATCAAGTGTCCAAAGACTATTGTGCAAATGAGAAAAAAGGATAGAACTCAGAAGGATTTAATTGCCAGGGGTTTGACCCCTGGAGCTAAAGATACCAGGTCATTTTTGACAGGCTCCATACAATTTGAGGAGAGATTTTGGTTTTAGTTACCAGTTCCTTTTTTCTTTTAAAAAATTTTCCAGATTATATGCTGATAAAATTTTCAATATTAATTTTCTGATATTTTGCTATCCATGTTCTTTCCCTCCCACCCCTTCCCCTCTCCCCTAAAAGTCAGGTAATATTCAGTGATAATGAACCTTTTAGAGGCAGAGTGCCAGGCCCTGCCCCACCGAAGCCGAGTGCCAAGTGCCCCCCATACCCCTTTTCCCCATACAGGGGAGGAAGCGCTCCCATTGGGTTGCTGGGTAGAGGGCTGTGTGATGTGAAAAATTGTGATCAGGCATGGTGGAGAGGGGGAAGGGAGCAGCTCTGCCTGAGTCCCTCTGCCTTTCTAGTAATGAACTCTGGAGTGGGATTGGGAGTGGTGGATGGCACATGCCCACAGAGAGAGTTCTATGTGCCATCTTTGGCACCTGTGCCATAGGTTTGCCATCACTGATATAGGTTTTACACATATTATCATATAATACATATTTCCATATTTGTCACATTGTGAAACAAAACATATGTTGTTTTCACTAGAGAAAAATTCATGAAAGAAATAAAGGGAAGGATGATATCTTTCAATCTGCATTTGGACTGTCTGGTCTTTTTATGGTGGTGGATATACTTTTTTGTCATGGATCCATTAGAGTTGTTCTGGATCCTTGCCTTGAATGGTTGTCATTCATAGTTGATCATCATATATTATTATTGTTGCTGTGTACAACATTCTCCTGATTCTTCTCATTTCACTTTGCATCACTTCATATAAGCCTTTCCAGGTTTACTTGTGATCATCTTGTTTGTCATTTCTAATGGCACAATAAGTATTCCATATCAATATAGCCTACAAGTTGTTCAGCCAGTCCCCAATTGATGGACATCACTTCAGTTTCCAGTTCTTTGCCACTACAAAAAAAGCTGCTATAAGTATTTTGTATAGGTAGGTTCTTTCCCCCTATCTTTAGTCTCTTAACCTAGTAATGGTATTGCTGGGTCAAAGGGTATCCTCAGTTTGCTGGTCCTTTGGGCATGGTTCCAGATTGCTCTACAGAATGAGTGAATCATTTCACAGTTCCACTAACAGTGTATTAGTGTCCAATTTTTCCACATCTTCCCCAACATTTATCATGTTCTTTTTTTTTGTTATGTTATTCAGTCTGATGGGTATGAGACCTCAGAGTTGTTTAAATTTCCATTTCTCTAATTAGTGATTTGGAACATTTTTTTCATATGACTAATGATAGTTTTAGTTTCTTTATCTGAGAATTGTATGTCTATCTTTTAACTGTTTGTCAGTTGGAGAATACTTTGTAGTCATAAATTTGACTCACTTCTCTATATATTTGAGAAATTAAATCTTTATCAGAGACGTACTATAAAATTTTCCCCCAGTTTGTTTGCTTTATAATTTTGGTTGTATTTATTTTATTTGTGCAGAAACTTTTAAATTTAATATAGTCAAAGGAATCTATTTTACATCTCATAATGTTTTCTATGTCTTTTTTTTGGACATAAATTTTTCTGTTATCCAGCAGTCTGACAGGTAAACTATTTTGTGCTCCACTAATTAGTTTATGTTATCCTCCTTTACTTCTAAATGATGTATCCATTTTGACTTTACCTTGGTATATTATATAAAGTGTTTATCTCTAATTTCTGCCATGCTGTTTCCCAATTTTCCCAGCAGTTTTTGTCAAATAGTTAGTTCTTCTTCCAAAAGCTTGAATCTTTGGGTTTGTTAAACACTAAGTTACTATGGTCATTTAATATTATGTGTTGAGTGTTTAATCTATTCCATTGGCCTTCCACTCTTTTTCTTAGCCAGTACCATATTGTTTTTTTTTAAAATTTTAAACCCTTAACTTCTATGTATTGACATATAAGTGGAAGAGTGGTAAGGGTAGGCAATGGGGGTTAAGTGACTTGCCCAGGGTCACACAGCTGGGAAGTGTCTGAGGCCGGATTTGAACCTAGGACCTCCCGTCTCTAGGCCTGGCTCTCAATCCACTGAGCTACCCAGCTGCCCCAGTACCATATTGTTTTGATGGCTGCTGCTTTATAATATAGTTTGAGATCCAGTACAGCTAGGCCACTTTTCCTTCATATTTTTTCTCATTAATTCCCTTGATAGTCTAGGTCTTTCATCCTTCCAGAAGAATTTTGTTATTTTTTTCTAGCTCTATGAAAGAATTTTGGGGTAGTTTGATATGGCACTGAATAAGTAAATTCATTTAGGAAGAATTGTCATTTTTATTGTATTGGCTAAACCTACCCATGAGCAATTAATGTTTTTCAAATTGTTTAGATCTGACTTTATTTTTGTGAAAAGTATATCATAGTTGTAATTTTAGAGTTCCTGGGTTTGTCTTGACAGATTAAGTACCAGATATTTTATATTGTTTACACCTGTTTTAAATGGGAATTCTCTTTCTGTCTTTTGCTGTTGGGCTTTATTGGTAGTATAGAGAAATACTAATGATTTCTATGGATTTATTGTTTTAGATCCTGAAACTTTTTAAAGTTGTAAATTGATTCTACGTTTTCTAGGTATACCATTATATCATCTACAAATAGTGATAGCTTTATTTCCTCATTGCCTATTCCAATTGCTTCAATTTCTTCTTTTTATCTTATTATTATAGCTAGCGCTTCTAGTACAATATTGCATAGTATGGTGATAATGAGCACCCTTATTTCACTTTTTATTTTATTGGGAAGGTTTCTAGATAATCCCCATTATAGATAATATTTGCTGATAGTTTTTAGAAATATGTTATTTGTAATTTTGAGGAATGTTCCATTTATTCCAATGTTCTAAAGTGCCTTTAATAGGAATAGATGTTGTATTTTATCAAAAGCTTTTTCTGCATGCATTGAAATAGTCATATGGCTTCTGTACGTTGGGTTATTGATATGATCAGTTGACAGTCTTCCTAATAGTAAACCATTCCTGGCATAAAACCCACCTAATCATAGTGTATTTTCCTTGCAATATATTGCTGTATTCTCCTTGATAGTAATTTAAGATTTTTACATTAATATTCATTTGGACTTTGTTCTAGAGTTTTCTTTCCCTGTTTTTGTCCTTCCTGGTTTGGGTTCAATACAACATTTGTGTCATAAAATGAATCTGGCAGAGTTCCTTCCTCAGCTATTTTTCCAGATAGTTTATACAGTATTGGAATTAATTGTTCTTTAAATTTTTTGGTAGAATTCACTTGTGAATTCACCTGGCCCTGGGACATTTTTCTTAGGGAATACATTGATGGCTCATTCAATTTCTTTTTCCGAGATGAGATTCTTTAAATATATTTCATTTTCTGTTAATTTGGGCAATTTATATTTCTTTAAACACTTATCTATTTCATTTAAATTATCAGATTTACTGGTATGTAATTGGGCAAAATAATGCCTAATAATTGTTTTAATTTCTTCTACAATGGTTGTAATTTTGCCCTTTTTATTTTTAATTTTTTATTTAATTTTTTAATTTTAAAATTTTATTTTATTTTTAATACTGGTGATTTGTTTTTCTTCTATTTTTAAAATCAAATTAACCAATGATTTATTTTATTTTCCCCCATAAAGCCAACTCTTTGTCTTATTTATTGGTTCATTTATTTTCTTACTTTAAATTTTATTAATTTTCAGGATTTCTAATTTGGCTTTTAATTGGGGGGTTAATTTGCTCATTTTCTAGTTTATTTTTATTTTTTTCATTACTCAGTTTATTTTAAAAATATTTTTCCATTTTTACATGATTCATTTTCTTTTCCTTCTCTCTTCTCTTCCCCCTCTCAGAGCTGACAAGCAATTCCACTGTGTTGTACAAATGATGTCACTTGATACCTATTTCCATATTATTCATTTTTGCTATAGAGCAATTTTTAAAAGCCTAAACCCCAAATCATATACCCATAGATACATGTGATAAGTGATGTCATGTTTTTTTTTAATTTTATTTTTTTTGAAAAATTTTCCATGTTTACATGATTCATTTTCTTTCCCTCCCCTCTCCCAGAGCTGTGATGTCATATATTTTGCTTTTGCCTTTCTACTCCCATAGTGCTTTCTCTCATTGTGGATAGCATTGTTTTACATGAGACCTTCAGGAGTATCTTGGCTTGTTGCATTGCTACTAGTAGCAAGATCGATTACATTGGGTTTTTCCACAAAGTTTTACTTTCTGTGCACAATGTTCTCCTGGTTCTGCTCATTTCAATCTGCATCAGTTCATTTAGATTCTCCCAGTTCATATGAAAAGCCTCCAGATCATCAATCCTTATAGCACAATAGTATTACATCACCATCATACACCACAATATAATTCCCGATTGAGGGATACCCCCTCATTTTCCAATTTTTTTGCCACCACAAAGAATGCAGCTATGAATATTTTTGTACAGATATTTTTCCTTCTTTTGTCTTTGGGGTACAAACCCAGCAGTGGTATGGCTGGATCAAAGGGTATGCATTCCTTTAAAGCCCTTTGTGCATAATTCCAAATTGCCTTCCAGAATGGCTAGATTAATTCACAGTTTCACCAGTAATACATTAGTGTCCTGATTTTGCCATATCCCCTCCAACATTTATTATTTTCCTTTACTGTCATGTTGGCCAATCTACTAGGTATGAGGTGAGACCTCAGCTTTGTTTTGATTTCCATTTCTCTCATCAGGAGGGATTTGGAATAGTTTCATGTGCTTATTGATAGTTTTGATTTTCAGCTATGATGTTTTGATTTTCTTTTTTGGTTTGGTTTAGCCTGCTTTTCATAGCTTCCAGCAGGTCAATTCTGGTCTTCATTTTGCTCATTACTTAATTTGATTTCTGTGCCTCTTTTTCCTTATGGCAATTTTGTCTTTTAAGCTGTTATTTTCTTTTTGTATTACTTTCATTTCTTTTTCCCACTTTCCTTCCCATATTTCTTCTATCTTTCTTACTTGGTTCTTGAACTCCTTTGCGAGTTCCTCAAGAGCTTGTCACCAGTTTCCTTTTTTTTTAAAGTTTGGATGTGTTTTCTTGTTTGTCACTCTCTGCTATTGCTTCTGTATTTTACTCTTTTTCTCCATAGAAATTATCCAGGGCTGATAGCTATTTTTGCTGCTGATTGTTCTTTTTGCTACTAGTGAATTGGGGTTCCTGCATGTTGATTGCTTTCTTAGCTTCTGTTTTGCAGGGTTTTGCCTTGGTGGCATCTTCTTTTCCCAGTCAGAAGCTTGAATGAGGGCAGGTAGATCTGTGATGTTTTTTGTGTAGCATACTTTAAAGCATTTTGTCCCAAGGCTATCTTTTCAGCCCCTGCTTCCTTGGTTGCAGCCCCCTCACTCCTGCCCATGCTCCACTCTCTGCTTGACAGACTCTACACTCCTCAGCCTTGGGTCTCAAGTCTCACTTCCAAGGCTTTGCACCGCCCTCGGTGGTAAGTCTGTGGTGCTCTCAGCCAGCCCCCAAGAATTTAGAGATTGCCTTGACCCTCTGATTCTGGTGTAGTAGGTGGTGTGAGAAAGGAGTGATCAGGTTGAGCTTTGATAAATGCAATTTCGCCCCTTTTTAGAATAGGAATACCCAAATGCTGCCTACCTTTACAGCTGCATCCAAGTGGGAGAGCCCCTTTACTACTCTGATTTTGATTTCTGTCCTTTTGAGATGCCTTGTGGTGACAGGTTGGAAGGAGATTCAGAAGGCTTCTGCTACTATACTATCATCTTAGCTCTGCATACCCAACTTGTTGATATTCTCCTCTATTTTTATTGATATAAGCATTTAGAGATATACATTTCCCTGTAATTATGGTTTTGGATGCATCTCCAAAATTTTGGTATGTTGTCTCTTTGTTGTCATTCTCTTTAATGAAATTGTTGATTGTTTCTGTCATTTGTACTTTGACCCATTCATTCTTTAAATAAGGTTGTTTTGTTTCCAATTAGTTTTTTTCCTCTTTTTCCTTCCATTCCTTTGTTCTATATAATTTTTTAGCATTATCAACTGAAAAGGATGTATTTTATATTTCTGCTTTTCCACATTTAGTTGTGAGGCTTTTATGCCCTATTATGACATCTTTTTTTTTCAAAGGTGCCATATACTACTGCTAAAAAGGTATATTCCTTTCTATTCCCATTCAGTTTTCTCCAGAGGTCTATCAAGTTCATTTTTTCTAAAATTCTATTTACCTGATTAATTTCTTTCTTGTTTATTTTTTAGTTTGATTTATCTAATTCTGAGATGGGAAGGTTAATATACTTTATTAATGTACTTTTATTTTCTATTTCCTTTTGTAACTCATGTAATTTCTTCTTTAGGAATTTGGATACTATACCATTTGGTGCATAAACATTTAATTTGTTATTATTTTATCATCTATGGTTTCTTTTATCAACATGTAATTTTCCTTCCTTATATCTTTTAATTAGGTCACTTTCACTTTTGCTTTGTTAGACATCATATTTGCTACCCCTGCTTTTTTTTTTTAACTTTAGTGGAAGCATAGATTTTGCTCTAGCCCTTTACCTTTACTTTGTTTGTCTCCCTGTTTTGAATGAGTTTCTTGTAGACCGTATATTGTGGGATTCTGGCTTTTAATCCATTCTGCTATCCTCGGTTTTACAAGTGAGTTCCTCCCATCACATTCACAATGATGATTACTGTGTATTTTCCTCCCATTTTTCCTGTTTATCCTTCCAATTCTCTCCTTTCAGCCTTTTCCTGTTCACAAATGTTTTTGCTTATTTACCTACCTCCCTGAGTTTCCCTTCCCTTTTTTCCTATCACTCCCTTTTTCCCACCTCCCCATCTTACTTTTCTAATGGATAAGGTGGGGAGTTATTCCCATTTTGTGCTAATTTCCTTGAGAGTAAGGTTCAAGCATTGCCCAGCCCCCGACCTTCATTTTCCCTTCCACTGTACTGATTCTTTAATGCTTCATTTAATATAGCCCCAACTTTCTTTCCTTTTCTCTTTTCCTCTTTCTAATCTCTTAATTTTTTTATATCATCCCATCATATTCAACTTATAGTAATCTCTCTGTCTGTATATGCTCCTGTTCATTGTCAGTAATAGTGACAAAATTCTCAAGTATCTTCAGTACTTTAAGTATCCCAAGTACTTTAGTTATCATAGGTACTTCAAGTATTATCTATGTATCTGTCTGTCTATTAGCATCCTAGTTATCATCTTATTACTAATAATATAATCAGTTTAACTTCATTATTTCTCTTGGTTGCCTTAAAGCATCTTAAATATCCCTTGTATAAGTATCTTAAGTGTTTTACTAATCACTTTCCCATGCTAGGAATGTAATAAGTTTAATCTCCTTGCTTCCCTTGATTACCTTAAATATATTAAGTACTTTAGGTATCTCTTGTACCATAAAAATCTTAAGTATCCTAGATATTACTTTCCTGTGAAGTGATGTGATTAGTTTAATCCCACTGATTCTCTTGAGTTTTTTCTGTTCTCCTTTTTATGCTTTTCTTGAATGTCAAATTCAATCATGGAATATTCTATTTAGTTCTGGAATTCCTCTATTTTATTAAATTTCCATTTCTTCATCTGGAATATTATGCTTGGTTTTGCTTAGTAGGTAAGTTTTTTTTGTTGTAGGCCTAGATCCTTTGCTTTTTGGAGTATCATATTCTACGCCTTCTGAATATTTAATGTAGAAGCTTCTAAGTCCTGTGTAATCTTGGCTGGGATTCCACAATATTTGAAGTTTTCCAACTGCTTATACTATTTTCTGTTTGATTTAGGAGTTCTGGAATTTGGCTGTCATAGTCCTGGGATTTTTAAAGTTTAGATCTCTTTCAGGAGATAGTCAGTATATTCTTTCAATTTCTTTTTTACCCTCTTATTCAAGAACATCAAGACAATTTTCCCTGATAATTTCTTGCAATATGATATCCAGGCTCTTTTTTTGATCAATGCTTTCAGTCAACCCAAAGATTCTTGCATTATCTCT
>NC_058136.1:49988850-50078319 GCF_016433145.1 Gracilinanus agilis | reverse complement strand
AGCACTCCTGTAGTGGGGGGGGGGGAGCATAGAGTCCTATGTTGTGTACCATCAATAAAGTCATCACATTCAATGCAAAAAAATGAAGTCATGATCACTAGTCTTTAAAGTATGTAGACTTTGTTCTTCCATTTTTTGGAGTATCTGGATGACATTTGGCCTCCCCAAATCCTGTAGTACATCTTTTGCTTTCCAGTATCTTTCTAATACCACTGATGTTGGCTCAAGAATTACATCTTTCAGTTCCTTAAGCAAATGAGAGTTCAATTCATTTGGGTCAAGTAAGTTGAATTCTTCAAGAGTAGTTAGGTGATTTTTAATTAATTTTTTATTTACCTTAGGTATCAACTTCTTATTAGCCATTTTTGTTCTGTCCTTTTCAGTCCAAATGACATTCTTCTCTACAGAAAAAAATAGAAGCAAAATAAGAATTGAACCGCTTGCCTTTACCTGTACTGTCAATTCCCATTGTACTACCCACTCCTATTTAGCAGTCCTATCCTATCTTTCTCCAGTATAGGGAGACTTGAGGGGAGAGAGACTGTTTTGTTCTTCTTAAAGAACAGAGTGACAACCAACAATGGTTGTGCAGAAAACATCGGCATCTTCTCTGAAATTTAGTCTCAATGAATTGCCTAGAGCTCTGAGAGGGCTTGCCCAGGGCCATGTAGGCAAGATAGGTCTGAAGCAGGACTTGAACCAAGGACTTCCTGGCCTAGAGACCAACTCTGTATTCACTCTACAACAATGGCTTTATCAGAGTAAAGAAGAAGGAGTTCTAGGAAAAGTATGCTGAAGACTGTGGATAAGTCTTTCTGTGGCTTGTGTTCACATTGGGGCTTGGGCTTTAGTGGAATACAGTTCACTATAGGAGACTAGAGTTTAACTATGCATGAGGAAACTGTTAGTACTGATATTTTAAAATTAACTAGTATATTTTGCTGGAAAATATGAAGTTCAATGACTTTGAGGTTTTATTTGATAATTAAAATTTTTTAAATTTAAAAATTCAGGATTGAGGGAGTGGACTCAAGATGAAGTAGTAACTAGACTAGCAATGCCATTTCACCATGAAAATCCTCTCCAACCAAGATTAAAAAATAACCACAAAAAGAATACTACAGTGAAAGATCCAACAAGGAGGCAGAGTGAAAAAACCTTCCAAAAAAAGAAAAACCCAAACAGTAGGTAGAGACCATGTGGGGAATTGAGGATAGACGGGAGCAGAGCTAGCAAGAGGCATAGTAGCAAGTGAAGAACAAGCCAAGATCAAACCACAGCCCCCTACCCCACATCTACTGTCACAGGTTCCATACTTAAGCTCTAGATAAGTCAGACCTTAAGATTCTACTGGGGAAAATAGTTGTCCAAGCCAAGTCACACCCCTTGAAAAGTCTGGGGTCACAGTCCAGGGAAATATGGGTTGAAAGGGGCCAATCTGCATGAGCCCAGAGTGAAGCCAGGAATCCCAGTATGGGTTGGAATGAGGGCATAATCCACATTTTGGGGTGAAGACACAGTTCTAAGGAGGAGACTCCCCAGGATCTTTATTGCCCCAAACTGGTGGAGCCCAGTACAGGGCAATCAAGGGTGTCCCTGATTGAATAAAGAACACCTTGAGACCAAAAACTTGATCCTAAGCCTGGGACCAGAATTTGATCAGCCCCTGACCTAATCAAGTTCAGACTGAGATCAAAAGCTTACATTCAAGTCTGAGGAAAGTCTTCTAGCTATAACTATCTCAAGGGTCAATTTAATCAGCAGGGGGAGGGGATTCTCAGCCCTCAGACCATCTGGTAAACTAGTAATGACCCAGAAAATAAGCCCAAAATAGCATCAAGGAAGGACTGACGTTTAAGAAAGTACTCCAAATTCCCAGAAAACAGAGCCTACCTATATTTGGATAGGAAAAATGAGAAAATAACAAAAAAGCACCTAATTATAAAGTATTTTTTATGGAAACAAAGAGCAAGGTGCAGCCACAGAAAGGAACAGCAAAAGCAAAGGAAACACAACCAAAGTCCAAAAGAAAAATATGTATTGGACACAGAGTGTAGAATAATTCAAAAAGATTTCAAAAACAATTAAGAGAGGTAGAGGAAAAGAGTGGAAGAGAAATGAATGTGATGGAAGAAGAAATGGGCCAATTGAAAAAAGAGAACCAAAAAATGATAGGGGAAAACCAGGCCTTAAAAACCAGAATTGGTCATCCAGAAACTAATAATTTCATGAGAAATCAATAAATAATAAAGCAGAATCAAAGGAGTGAAAAAATAGAGGAAAACATGAAATATCTTATTGAAAAAACAACTGAACTAGAAAAATCTAGGAGAAACAATCAGAGAATTATTGGACTACCTGAAATCCATGATGAAGAAGAAAAAACCTGGGATATCATTTTTCAAAAATTATCAAAGATAACTGCCCAGAAATTATGGAACAGGAAAATAAAATTGAAATAGAAAGAATTCACTGATCACTTCCAGAAAGAAATCCTCAAATGACAAATTCCAGAAATGTAATAGCTAAATTCAAGTGCCACCAAGCCAGGGAAGAAATATTTCAAACAGCCAGAAAGAAGCCATTCAAATATGATGGAGCTACAATCAGGATCACATAGGACCTAGTGGCTACTATATTAAAGGATCAAAAGACATAGAATATGATATTCAGGAAGGCAAAAGATTTGGGTTTATAATCCAGAGTCACCTATCCAGCAAAACTGAGTGTGTTCATTCTGGGTGGGGGGGGGGATGGTCTTTCAATAAGATAGAAGATTTCCAAGCATTCCTGAGGAATAAGCTAGACCTAAACAAAAAATTTGAAGTCCAAACACAAGACACAAGAGAAGCCCCAAAAGGTAAATAAGAAAGAGAAAATTTAAGGGACTCATTAAGAAAAAAGTTAAATGTCTGCATGGAAAGAAGATTTCTGTAATTCTCAAATATTACTCTTCATATAAGAGAAGATAGAAGAATTTACTCAGAAAGAGAATGGAGAAGTAAGGTGATTATGATGATATGATATATAGGTAAATGTGATGATATGGAACAATATATATGTCTGATATGCTAAGTATGCATATGAATGACATGTAAAAAATCAATCAAGGGCTAAAAGAGAGGGTTGCAATGAGAGGAGGGGGAGATAGAATGGGGTAAATTACATGGCATAGAGTGGGGAGAAAAATCAGTACAGAGAGAGGAGGATATGGGTGGTAATAGGCAATGCTTAAACTTTACTCTCATTGTAACTAGTTCAAAGAGGGAAAAACGAATATACTCATTGGTGTATAGAATTCTATCACCCTACAGAGAAATAGAAGGGGAACAATACAAGGGAAGTGGGGGGTAATTGAAGTGAGGGGGAACTCTGTGAATGACAAGAAGCAAAATACTGGTGAAGAGAAACAGAGTGAAAGGGAATATAGCAGGTTCTAAAGAGGATAATACTATGGAGGGCAATACACAGTCAGTAATCATAACTGTGAATGGGAATGGGATGAACTCACCCATTAAATGGAAGCAGATAGCAGAGTGGATTAAAAACCAGAATCCTACTATATATTGTTTACAAGAAATACATTTGAGGCAGGGTGACACACACAGATTGAAGGTAAAAGACTGGAGCAGAATTTATTATGCATCATCTAAAGTAAAAAAAGCAGAAGGAGCAATCATGATACCAGACAAACATAAAGTAGAAATTGATCTGATTAAAAAGAGATAAGGAAGGAAATTACATTTTCCTAAAAGGTACTATAAACAATGAAGCAATATCATTACTAAACATTAATGCACCAAATGGTATAGCATCTAGATTTCTAAAGGAAAAATTAAAGCAGCTCAAGGAGGAAATAGATAGTAACACCATAGTAGTGGGAGATCTCAACCTTCCCCTTTCAGAACTAGATAAATAGAACCAAAAAATAAATAAGAAAGAAGTAAGGGAAGTAAATGAAATATTAGAAAAATTAGAGTTAATAGATATCTGTAGAAAATGGAAAAGGGATAAAAAGTAATACATATGTATCATGTACTACTTTCTCAGCAGTACATGGTAATATACAAAGATCGACCATGTACTAGGGCATAGAAATATTGCAAACAAATGCAGAAAAGAAGAAATAATAAATGCCACTTTTTTCAGATCATAATGCAATAAAAATTATAATTAACAAAAGACCATGGAAAGGCAAATATAAAATTAATTGGAAACAAAATAATCTAATTCTTCAAAACTGGTGGGTCAAAGAAGAAATCATGGAAACAATTACAGACTTTGTTAAAGAGAATGACACTGAAGATATCAAATATCTTTTGATGATGATGAAAATATCAAAACATATCAAAACTTGTGGGATACAGCCAAAGCAGTACTCAGGGGAAAATGTATATCAATGAGTGCCTATAACAACAAAATAGAGATGGAGGATATCAGTGAATTGGGCTTGCAACTTAAAAAAATTAGAAATGGAACAAATTAAAAATCCCCAGATAAAAACCAAATTGGAAATCCCAAAAATTAAAGGAGAAATTAACAAAATTGAAAGTAAAAGAACTATTGAACTAATAAATAAGACTAGGCACTGATACTTTGAAAAAACAAATGAAATAAAGTATTTATAAATCTAATTACAAAAAGGAAGAGAATCAAATTAACAGTATCAAAGATGAAAAGGTTGATCCCACCTCTAATGAAGAGGAAATTAAGGTAATTATTAAGAGCTGTTATTCTTATTCATTGCTCAATTATATGGCAATGAATATGACAATCTAGGTGAAATGGGTGAATATTTACAAAAATATAAATTGCCTAGATTAACAAGAGACAAAATAGAATACTTAAATAACCCCATCTTAGAAAAGAAACTGAACAAGCCTTCAAGGAAATTCCTAAGAAAAAAACCCCAGGGTCAAATGAATTCATAAGTGAATTCTATCAAACATTTAAATAACAAGTTATCCCAATACTATATAAATTATTTGACAAAACAAGCAAAGGAGGACTTTTACCAAATTCCTTTTATGCCATAAATATGGTACTAATTCCAATGCCAGGCAGACCAAAAATAGAGAAAGAAAAACTGCAGACCAATCTCCTTAATGAATATAGATGCAAAAATCTTAAATACAGTACTAGCAAAAAGACTCCACAACTTATCACAAGGATTATTCACTGCGTTTAGGTAGCATTTATACAAGGAATGCAAGAATGGTTTAATATTAGGAAAACCATCCACATAATTGACCATATCAATTATCAAACCAAGAGAGATCACATGATTATCTCAATAGATGTAGAAAAAGGATTTAAAAAACACAACATCCATTCCTCTTGAAAACATTAGGAAGTATAGGAACAGAAGGGTCATTCCTCAAAATAATGAACAGTATTCTTACATTCATTTATTTGTTTGTTCATTTATTTATTTGCCTATTTATTTTGTCCAAGGGTTTTTTTTGGGGGGGGGTTATTTATTTTTTAAGTTTTTATTTTGAATATTTTCTCATAGTTACACATTTCACATTCTTTCCCTCTTCCCCAACCTCCCTAGCCTCCCTTAGCCTATGTGCAATTCCACTGGGTTTTACATGTATATCATTGATCAAGACCTAATTCCGTATTATTGATAGTTGGAATAGAGTTATCGTTTAGTCGTCTACATCCCCAATAATATCCCCATCAGCCCATGTGTTCAAGCAGTTGTTTTTCTTCTGTATTTCTCCTCCCACAGTTCATCCTCTGAATGTGGCTAGATTTCTTACTCATAAGTTCCTCAGCCGTGCTCTGGATCCTTGCATTGCTGCAAGAAGAGAAGTCCATTATGTTCGATTGTACCACAGTGTATCAGTCTCTGTGTACAATGTTCTCCTGGTTCTGCTCATTTCACTCTGCATCAATATCTGGAGGTCATTCCAGTTCACATGGAATTCCTGCAGTTCATAATTCCTTTGAGAACAATAGTATTCCATCACCAACAGATACCACAATTTGTTCAGCCATTCCCCAATCGAAGGACATTCTCTCATTTTCCAATTTTTTGCCACCACAAAGAGCGTGGCTATAAATATTTTTGTACAAGTCTTTTTCCTTATTATGTGTTTGGGGTATAAACCAAACAGTGGTATGGCTGGATCAAAAGGCAGATAGTCTTTTAAAGCCCTTTAAGCATAGTTCCAAATTGCCATCCAGAATAGTTGGATCAATTCACAACTTCACCAGCAATGCATTAATGTCCCAATTTTGCCACCTCCCCTCAACATTCATTACTCTTCCCTGTTGTCATTTTAGACAATCTGCTAGGTGATACCTCAGAGTTGTTTTGATTTGCATTTCTCTAATTATTAGAGATTCAGAATACTTTCTCATTTGCTTATTTATAGTTTTGATTTCTTTACCTGAAAATTGCCTATTCATGTCCCTTGCCCATTTATTGATTGGGGGATGGCTTGCTTTTTGTACAATTGATTTAGCTTCTTATATATTTGAGTAAATAGACCTTTGAGTTTTTTGTTATAAAGATTTTTTCCCACTTTGTTGCTTCCCTTCTAATTTTGACTACATTGTTTTTGTTTGTACAAAAACTTTTTAGTTTAATGTAGTCAAAATTATTTATTTTACATTGTGTGATTTTTTCTTTACTCTAGCTTGGTTTTAAAATCTTTCCTTTCCCATAGATCTGACAAGTATACTATTCTGTGTTCACCTAATTTACTTATAGTTTCCTTCTTTATATTCAAGTCATTCACCCATTCTGAGTTTATTTTGGTATAGGGTGTGAGATGTTGATCCAGTCTCAATCTCTCCCATAATGTTTTCCAATTTTCCCAGCAGTTTTTGTCAAATAGTGGGTTTTTGTCCCAAAAGCTGGGTTCTTTGGGTTTATCAAAGACTGTCTTGCTGAGGTTGCTTACCCCTAGTCTATTCTACTGATCCTCCTTTCTGTCTCTTCACCAGTACCATATTGTTTTCATGACTATTGCTTTATAGTACAGTTTAAGATCTGGTACTGCTAGGCCACCTTCCTTCATTTTGTTTTCATTATTTCCCTTGATATTCTTGGTCTCTTGTTCTTCTAAATGAACTTAGTTATATTTTTTTCTAATTCAGTAAAAAAAGTTTTTTGGTAGTTTGATAGGTATGGCACTAAATAAGTGAATTAATTTGGGTAGAATGGTCATTTTTATTATGTTAGCTCATCCTACCCATGAGCGATCAATGTTTTTTCCAATTGTTTAGATCTAGTTTTAATTGTGTGGAAACGGTTTTGTAGTTGTGTTCATATAATTCCTGCATTTCTCTTGGCAGATAGATTCCCAAGTATTTTATATTGTCTAGTGTGATTTTGAATGGAATTTCTCTTTCTAACTCTTCCTGCTGCGATGTGTTGGAAATATATAGAAATATTTATGATTTATGCACATTTATTTTGTATCCTGCAACTTTGCTAAAGTTGTTGATTATTTCCACTAACTTTTTAGTTGATTCTCTAGGATTTTTTAAGTATACCATCATATCATCTGCAAAGAGTGATAGCTTGGTCTCCTCGTTACCTATTTTAATGCCTTCAATTCTTTTTATTCTCTAATTGCTACTGCTAGTGTTTCCAGTACAATGTTAAATAATAGAGGTGATAATGGGCATCCTTGTTTCACCTGATCTTATTGGGAAGGCTTCTAATTTATCCCCATTGCAGATGATGTTTGTTGATGATTTTAGGTATATACCATTTATTATTTTTAGGAAAGGCCTTTCTATTCCTAAACTTTCTAGTTTTTTTAGTAGGGATGGGTGTTGTATTTGGTCAAAGGCTTTTTCAGCATCTATTGAGATAATTATGTGGTTTTTGTTGTTTTGCTTGTTGATGTGGTCAATTATTTTGAATGGTTTTCTTAATGTTGAACCATCCTTGCATTCCTGGTATAAATCCCACCTGATCATGGTGGATGATCCTCTTGATCACTTGCTGGAGTCTCTTTGCTAGTATTCTATTTAAGATTTTTGCATCTATGTTCATTAGGGAGATTTTTCTGTAGTTTTCTTTCTCTGTTTTTGATCTACTTGGCTTTGGGATCAGTACCATATTTGTGTCATAAAAGGAGTTTGGTAGAACTCCTTCTTTGCTTATTGTGTCAAATAGTTTGTATAGTATTGGAATTAGTTGTTCTCTGAAGGTTTGGTAGAATTCACTTTTGAATCCATCTGGTGTTGGGTTTTTTTCTTGGGGAGTTCTTTAATGGTTTGTTCAATTTCTTTTTCTGATATGGGAGTATTTACGTACTCTATTTCTTCTGCTGTTAATCTAGGCAATTTATATTTTTGTAAATATTCATCCATATCACCCAGATTTCTATATTTATTACCATATAATTGGGCAAAATGATTTTAATAATTGCCTTAATTTCCTCTTCAGTAGAGGTGAGGTCTCCCTTTTCATCTTTGATACTGATAATTAGGTTTTCATTTTTCCTTTTTTAAATTAGATTGATCAGTACTTTGTCAATTTTATTTATGTTTTCAAAGTACCAGCTTCTAGTATTATTTATTAATTCAACAGTTCTTTTACTTACAATTTTGTTGATTTCTCCTTTTATTTTTATAATCTCTGATTTAGTTTTTAACTGGGGATTTTTAATTTTTTCCTTTTCTAGTTTTCTGATTTGCATGCCCAGTTCATTGACCTTTGCCTTATCTAATTTGTTGTTATATGCTATCAATGATATAGATTTCCCTCTGAGTACATATTGGTAGGATGTCTCATCATTATCATCCTCTTCCATGAAATTATTTATTGTTTCTATGATTTGTTCTTTAACTAACAGGTTTTGGAGAATCATATTATTTAATTTCTAATTAGTTTTTGATTTGCCTGTCCATGGTCCCTTACTGATTATTATTTTCATTGCATTGTGATCTGAAAAGGTTACATTGATTATTTCTGCTCTTTTGCATTTGTTTGCCATGTTTCTATGCCCTAGTACATGGTCAATCTTTGTGAATGTACCATGTGCAGCTGAAAAGAAGGTGTATTCCTTTTTGTCCCTATTTATTTTTCTCCACATATCAATTAAATCTAAGTTTTCTAGGACTTCATTCACCTCTCTTTCCTCTTTCTTATTTATTTTTTGGTTTGATTTATCTAGATCTGATAGAGGAATATTTAGATCTCCCACTAGTATAGTTTTACTATCTATTTCCTCCTTGGGCTCTGCCAGTTTTTCCTTTAGAAATCTGGATGCTATACCATTTGGTGCATACATGTTGAGTACTGTTATTTCCTCATTATCTATAGTGCCTTTTATCAGGATGTAATTACCTTCCCTATCTCTTTTAATCAGATCTATTTTTACTTTGGCTTCATCAGAAATCATGATTGTTACTCCTGCCTTCTTTTTCTCAGTTAAAGCCGAAAAGTTTTTGCTCCAGCCATTGACCTTAACCCTGTGTATGTCCACCTTCCTCATATGTGTTTCTTGTAGACAATATATGGTAGGATTTTGTTTTCTAATCCACTCTGCTATTTGCTTCTGGTTTATGGGCGAGTTCATCCCATTCACATTCAGGGTTATAATTATCAATTGTGTATTCCACAACATTTTGGTATCCTCTCCTAGTTCTGCCCCTTCTTCTTACGCTATTTCCTTTTAAACCAGAAGTTTGTTTTAAATCAGTCCCTATTTTCCCCTCCCTTGTTTTACTATCCTTTCTACCCCCTCCCTTCCCCCTTATAATTTTTGAGGTCTAATGAATTCCTTCCCCCCTCTCTTCCCCTCCCTTTATGAGCTCCTCACCCTACTGCCCCCCCTTAATTTATCCCTTCTAACTTTATCCTTAGGCTTATATAGAAGATTTGATATCCCAAATGGATCTAGCTACTCTTCCCTCTCAGGATTAATTCCACTGAGAGTAAGGTTTAAGTATTTCCTATAAAAGCTCTCTTCCTCTCCTTCTTATAATAGTATTCATCTCCTCCCCTTCCCATGTCCTCTTTGTGTGATATATATTATCCTATTTTTCTTATTCCTTCAAATTACTCTTGGTGCCATCTTCTATTCACCCCACACACTTTCCCCCCCTATATCGTCTTAGATCATTTAGTACTCCAACCTCTCCTTATGACTAATTCTTCTAATTACTATAAAAGTGAGTACATTTTTTTAGAATTACACATAATATTTCTCCATATAGGAATACAAATAATTTGATCTTTTTGAAGCCCTTAAGGAAGCAAATTTAAAAATAAGAATTTTCTTTCTTTCCCCTCTCTTTCTTATTTACCTTTTCATGTTTCTCTTGGGTTTTGTGGTTGGATATCAAACTTTCTATTTAGTTCTGGTCTCTTCTTTGCAAATACTTAGAAATCTTCTATCTTCTTGAATGCCTATTCTTTCCCCTGGAAGTATATAGTCAGTTTTGATGGGTAGGTGATCCTTGGTTGTAGACCCAGTTTTCTTGCCTTAATGAATATCATTTTCCAAGCCTTGCAGTCTTGTAATGTGGAGGCTGCCAGATCCTGTGTGATCCTAATTAGTGCTACTTGATTTCTGAATTGTTTCTTTCTGGGTTCTTGTAATATTTTTTTCCTTAACTTGGAAGATCTTGAATTTGGCAATTACATTCCTGGAGGTTGTCTTCTGCGGATTTAGTGTAGAGGGTGATCTATGGATCCTTTCAACGTCTATTTTCCCCTCCTGTTTAAGGACATTGGGGCAGTTTTCTTGGATAATTTCTTGTAATATGATATCTAGATTTCTATTTGTCTCTAATTTTCCCAGAAGACCAATAATTCTCAAATTGTCTCTTCTAGACCTGTTTTCTTGATCTATTATCTTCTCATTGAGATATTTCATGTTTCCTTCTATTTTGTCAGTCTTTTGACTTTGCTTTATTAATTCTTATTGTCTTGTGAGATGATTGGTTTCTATTTGCCCAATTCTAGCCTTTAAAGACTGGTTTTTGGCTATAATCTTTTGGTTTTCCTTTTCACTCTGGTCTATCTGGCTCTTCATGGCTTCCTGCTGGTCATTTCTGGTCTTCAATTTGCTTATCATTTCATTTGATTTCTGAGCCTCAATTTCCACTTGTGAAATTCTGTCTTTTAAACTGTTATTTTCTTGCCAGATCTCTTCCTTCTTTCTCATGATCTCAGATTTAAACTCTTCAAGAGTTTGTGACCTATTTTCATTTTTTGGGAGGGTTTAGATGTCTTTAATTGTTTGTCCTCCTCTGTTTTCTGGTTTTTTTTCTGTGCAAAAGTTGTCAAGTGTTAGAGCTTTTTTCTTGGTCTTTTTGGTGGTCATTTCCTGGGCCTTGCTTGGCATCATCATGTTTTCTTAGCCAGAAGTATGAGTAAGGCAAACAGACTCTCTTTGTATGGGGCTAAGGAGCAGGTTTTGCCTGAGGCTACTTTGTGAGTCTTCTAGGCTAGGCCTTTGCTGTCTACGGCCCCTCTCAGCCTCACTCCTGTGCCCAAGGTCTGTGTTCCCCAGCCTCCTGGGGTCTCTAGTCCAGCTGTTTCCAGGGTCAAGCCCCTGTGGTCCTAGTCAGCTGTCTGGAGCCCAGAAATTGGCCCAAACTTGCTCCTCCACCTGGGGATTTCCCCTGAGTCTCAGTGAGCTGCCACTGCCTCTCTCAGCCCTAATCCTGTGCCCAAGGTCTGTGCTCTCCAGCTTCCTGGGGTCTCACGTCTTGCTCCTCTCAGGGGCAAGCTCCTATTGGTGCCAGTTAGGTGCCAAGAAGGTAGATTTTGTGCCCCCACTAGCTCTAACTCTGGTGCGCAGCCTCTGAGTCTGGTACTGTGGGTGGGGTGGGGGAGGGTTAATCACCTCATGTTTTGATGGGAGCTATTGGCCCCCCTTATAGCATGGAATTGCCCATATCTCATGTACCTTTGATACTGTGCCCTATTGTGGGATCCCTTCTTTCATCCGGATTGTTTTTTGTCCTTTGGAGGTACGCTTTATCGGTTGGTTAGGAGAGAAAGCTGCCCTGCTTCTACTCTGCAGCCATCTTAACCTGGAAGTGAAAAAGTATATATTTAAAACCATTAGCAAGTATCATCTGCAATGGAAATGTTAGAAGCCTTCCCAATAATATCAAGAGTGAAGCAAGGAAGCCAATTATCAACTCTATTACTTAATATTATTTTAGTAAAACTAGCAGTAGCTATTAGAGAAGAAAAAGAAACTGAAGAGACTAAAGTAGGCAAAGAGGAAACTAAACTATCACTCTTTGCAGATGATATGATGGCATACTTAAAAAATCCCAGAAAATCAACTAAAAGACTAGTGGAAATAATTAACAACTTTAACAATGTTGCAGGGTACAAGATAAACCCATGTAAATCATCAGCATATCTGTATATTTCCAATGGTACTCAGCAGCAGTAGTTAGAAAGAGAAACTCCATTTAAAATCACTCTAGACAACATAAAATATTTAGGAATCTATCTGCCAAAACAAACACAGAAATTATGTGAACACAACTACAAAACACTTTTCACACAATTAAAACTAGATCTAAACAATTGGAAAAACAATTGCTCATGGGTAGGATGAGCTAATATAATAAATACGACAATCCCACCAATATTATTCTACTTATTCAGTGCCATACCTATCAAACTACTGAAAATATTTCTTATAAAATTAGAAAGAATTGTAACAAAGTTGATCTAGAAGAACAAGAGATCAAGAATATGAAGGGAAATAATGAAAAAATGTGAAAGATGGGAGCCTAGCAGTACCAGATCTTAAACTGCACTATAAAGCCGTGGTCATCAAAACAATATGGTACTGGTTAAGAGACAGAAGGGTGGATCAGGGGAATAGACTTGGGGTAAATGACCTCAGTAAGCTAGTGTTTAATAAATCCAGACATTCCAGCTTTTGGGACAAGAACTTGCTATTTAAGAAAAACTGCTGAGATAATTGGAAAATAGTATGAGAGAGATTCGGTTTAGATCAACATCTCACACCTTATACCAAGATCAATTCTGTGAAATCATAAATAAATTAGGTGAACAAAGATTAGTATACCTGTCAGATCTGTGGGAAAGAAAGGAATTTAAGACCAAGCAAGAGATAGAGAAGATTACAAAATGTAAAAAATTAGAAGGAAAGCAACAAAATGGGAGAACATTTTTATAACAAAACTCTCTGACAAAAGTTTAATTTCCCAAATAAATAAAGAACTAAGTGAAATTTACAAAAAAAATTAAGCCATTCCCCAATCGACAAATGGTCAAGTGACATAGTTTTCATATGATGAAATCAAAACTATCAATAAGCACATGAAAAAAGTGTTCTTAATTTCTCCTGATCAGAGAAATGCAAATTAAAACAATTCCGAGGTACCACCTTACACCTAGCAGACTGGTCAATATGGCAGCAAAAGAAAATGATAAATGTTGAAGGCGATGTGGCAAAATTGGGCTATTAATACACTGCTGATGAAGTTGTGAATTGGTCCACCCATTCTGGAGGACAATTTAGAACTATGCGCAAAGGGTTTTAAAAGAATGCCTGCCCTTTGATTCAGCCATACCATTGCAGGGTTTGTACCCCAAAGAGATAATAAAGAAAAAGGCTTATACAAAAATTTATCTCAGTGCTCTTTGTGGTGGCCCAAAATTTGAAAAGGAGGGGGTGTCCATTGACTGGGTATTGTGGTATCTGATGGTGATGAGATATTATTGTGCTAAGAGGAATAATAAACTGGAGGAATTCTATGTGAACTGGAAAGACTTCTAGGAATTGACGCAGAGTGAAAGGAGCAGAACCAGGAGAATGTTATACACAGAGACTGATATATTATGGCATATTTGAATGCAATATAGTCTTCTACTAGCAGCAATGCAATGACCCATTGTTATCCAGAGGAACTTAGGAGAAAGAACACTGTTCACATCCAGAGAAAGTACTATGGGAGCAGAAATGCAGAAGAAAAAAATATAATTGATCACATAGTTCCATAGGGATATGATTAGGGTTTTGATGTTAAAAAAAAATCACTCTACTGCAAATACGAATAACATGGAAATAGGTTTTGAACAGTGATACATGTATAACCCAGTGGAACAGCTTGTCAGATTCTGGAATGGGGAAGGAAAGTGCAGGAGTGTGAGGATCATGAATCATGAAACCATGGAAAAATATTCTAAATAAAAAGGGAAAAGATGTGGGATTGAAAATTTTATTTTAGGCAACCTTATTTATGCCTTACACTTTGAATCATGTGAGTGAGGCACCTATCACCTCCTCCAGGCAGTACACCCTAATTGCAAGAAAATTTTTTAAGAAGGAAAAAAACCTCTCTGTTCAAATTGGCCCCCTAAAGTAGCAAAAGGACACCATTATTATATCATAAGGAAAAATGACTTTACATTGTATATATTTCACTAAAGGACTAGGACTGTGTTAAGCTCTTTCCTGAAATAAAGATATCTATATTTTTGAAGGCAATGATAAGCATTAGGAATCAAGTGAAATATTCTGAGCACACCAGGTGATCAAAATTAAAGTTTTCTACTGTGCATAATCAGCGTGACATTTTGAAACTTTAATAATTAGTTCAATTTCAAAGCAAGTCTTCTCTAAATTGTTGTCTGTTTTCAACTCCATGTGGAGTTCTCCTGTGGAAGAAGACAGTCTTTGAAGTCATAGGAGCTCTACAGGGATGATGATGAAAATTTAGTCATTTAAATTGATTATAACAAACCTTACCATTGACACTGAGTATGCAAGCCAAGTTTGTACCTTAAACAGCTTCTGTTTGCTATGTATCCAAAGCAACAATATTATGGCAACTTATGAAATACTAGAGAGAATTCATGCTGTCATGGATAGTCAATTAACTAAAAGAATGCACAGATTTTGTGAATGGTAGATATTTACTCATTTGACATTTTTCTAAAATACTAGGCTAAAAGTCAAAAGACTTGAGTTCTAGTACTGGTTCTGTCACTGACTTGTGTGACCTTGAGCAGATCACTCCCTTGAACCCCAGAGGCAACATGGTACTGTGGAAAGATCACTAGATTTGGAACCAGAGGCTCTGGATTAAAATATCCTGTCTATCACTGCCTATGTAGTATATTCTTCAATATATGTATTGCCATTCCCTTAAAAAATCTAATTTCCCAGGTCTTTCATCTGTTCATTCCCAATGATCTATGCCACCTCACCTCAGCTACACATATGGATGGTCGTACTCTTGATCTTGTAATCACCCATAAATGCTCCATTTCCATGTTCAGGAATTCTAGAATTCCTTGCTCTAGCTATACTCTCCTCACATCCCAATCCTATCCTCAGTTCAATTATACACTATTAGAATCCTGAATACTTTGTTTCCTTGTCCTAGCATTGATTACTCTTTGCCAAGCATCAATCCTAGGTTATTCCTACCTTTTACCTCCTTCACTCCTTTTCATTTGCTGCAAATCATAAAACCATGCTGTCTGTAGCCACTGAAAAGTAATGCTATCTAATCTCAACTGAACCTTCAGTTCATTGAAGTCATCTTTCTACTCCTCAGTCAATTCCCTAATCCACTCAAAACCTCAGCTGTGCTAAATCCTCTCTGATGTCCTCAAGCCTCCCATACCACCACCTCTCTCCACTCTTTCAGTAGAGGAATTTGGCCTTAGCCCTCACTTAAAAATGAATAGCATTCACCAAGAACAATTTCTTCTCTCTTTTTTCTCATCCACTATCCCTTGGACATCACCCCCCCTCTTCCTTCTCCCTAGTTTTATATGAAAAGATAGCCCTTTGGTCTTCCAAGGACAACTCCTCTTTATATATCCTTGATCCACTGTCCCTGTGTCTTTTTGTCCCTACTGTGTCTAATATTTAATCTTTATCTATTGGTTCCTTCATTGATGCATAAAACATGTTCACATCATCTCATTCTTAATAGCCCTCACTATATCCTATCACACTAGCTATTATCTTATTTCTTTCCTCCCGTTACTAACTGAATTTCCTGTAAATGCTCTTTACCCTGGTTGCCTCCGTATCTCCTCTTCCTACTCTATTCTCTGTTGCATATTTCAAACTGGATATCCTTTAGGCATCTCAAACTCAGTATATTCAAGATAGAACTTATTTCTACTCTCTCCCTTCAATTCTACTCCTTTTCTGAACTTCCTTATTTCTATCAGGAGTACTATTATCCTTCTAGTCTTCCAGGCCCCTTGACTGCAGTTCCACTTTCAAATGCTCATTCTTCCCCCACATATCTCATTAGTTTCCAAAGTTTGTAATTTCTTTTTAAAGCACTCTTCACATATCTCTCCTTTTCTCCGTTCACATAGCCATCAGTCTAGTTCTGGACCTTATGACCTCTTCTTTGGGCTATTGTAATAACAACCTTCTTATTGGACTTGATGTCTCTAGTGTTTTCCCACTCAAATCAGCCTCCACACAATTGCCAAATTGATATCCATACATTATGGATCTAACCATATTTAATACCCCCCCATTCATTAAACTCCAGTGCCTCCATGTTACCTCTAGAGTTGCAAAGATCCAACCTTTCCAGTCTCACGTGTGCCTTCTTCATGCCCTCTTTGGCCCTTCTCTGCAAGTCTTTTTGCTGTTCTTCGCACAGGATGATACGTTCCCTATCTCCATGCTTTTGCACGGACTGTCACTTGTGTAAATTCACATGGGCTTGGGATTGACTTATTTGTCTCTTTGTATCTTCATCTCATGGTTTAGGACTTGGCACCTAATACATGCTTAATACATGTTTGTTGAAATAAAGAAGGCATTTGATGCTTGCTTTTTTATTCCTTTAACAGTGAAATGAACTAATTTAGAGGAATATACTAAGTTGAAATTCTTTTGCATATGTCAAATTTCCTTAAATCTGGATTCAATCTGAAGTACTCATAATGCCTTTGTTAAGTTCCGAAGAAAAATGATCTTGAGGTTTTCATAACATTGTTCTCTCTTGGTTCTTCTTCTACCTCTCTGACCACTGTTTCTCAGTCTCCTTTGCTGGATCTTCATCCAAGTCTCCCTGCTAACCATGGGTATCCCATAGGTCTCTCTTCTCTTCTCCCAGTATATGATTTTGCCTGATGACCTTATTAACTCCCAAGATTAGATTAAGATCTCTATGCAAAGGATTCTTTTTTTTAACTCTTAACTTCTGTGCAGTGGCACCTTGGTGGAAGAGTGGTAAGTGTGGGCAATGGGGGTCAAGTGACTTGCCCGGAGTCACACAGCTGGGAAGTGTCTGAGGCCGGATTTGAACCTAGGACCTCCCGTCTCTAGGCCTGACTCTCACTCCACTGAGCTACCCAGCTGCCTCACAAAGGATTCTTAAGATATTTTTATCCTGCCCTGACCTTTCTTCTTACCTCCAGGTTCATATTTTCAACTGCCTATTGGACATCTCAAACTAGATATTCCATAGACACTTCAAAATCACCATGTCTTTCCCCCCAAAATCCTTCTCTCTTCTTACCTTCCCTTTTACTGTGGAGTACACCACCATCCTCCTAGTCATTCAGGCTTACAACCTAGGTATTATCTTTGACTCTTTAATATCTCTCACTTCCTGTTGCCATACTTCCATACACAATGTGTTTTAAAGTCCTTCCAGATGTACCTTCATAATATTTCTCAGTTAAGCCCAGTTTATCTTCTCTGACACTTCTACTACCCTGGTGTAAGCCCTTATCAATGCATACATGAACTATTTGCAGTAGCCTTCATGTTGGTCTCTCCTGCTTCAAGTTTCTCTAGTCCATCTTCTTCTTAGTAGATAATTAACGCCCAGTGCTTCCCTATGGCCTCTATGAGGAAATATAAAATCCTCTTTCCAGCTTTTAAAATCCTTTACACTCTGGATCCTTCCTGCCTTCATAGTCTTGTGCTTAATTTCTTTCTATGTACATTGAGTTAGATTATCATTGGCCTTTCAACTGCTCCTCCCACTAGATGCTCTATGTCCCAACACTTCATTTTCATTGGCTAGCCCCCTTAATATTAATGTCTTCTCTCTGAGATTACTCTCAGTCTCTCCCATATGTATCTTTAAAAAAATAGTTGTTTGTATGTTATCTCTCTCATTAGAATATGAGAACCTCAAGGGCAGGGACTGTTTTTGCCTTTCTTTGTATCCTCAGCTCTGTTAGCACATAGTAGTAAATTCTTCTTGAATTGACTTGACAACCTTTGGTAGAGATGGAAAATACTTGGTAGGAAGACTTGGGATATTAAGACCAATAAGAATAAGAAACATTACCTTGTATTACTCATTAAGAGCAAAAATCATTGCTTCCTAAACAGTCAACTAGAATACCAGCTGTATGCTTATTTAGACCAAGAAAGAATGAGTTTTAGGAAAGTACTTTGTAAACTTCAAATTTAGACACTTGAACTTGGCTTTTAGAATTGGAATTCTACCCTTGCTTATTAGTTTAATAATTTCTGATAATTTATCAAAGGAGCAGTGATGGATGATCATCCAAGTAAGAAAAAGGAGAAAAGAGAAAAATTGAAAATCAATGAGATAAACATTCTCAGCAAATATTCATTCATTCCAGCTCCTCTTTGGGGGCTTCTGTGAAGGATAAAGAGCCATTGCTGAAATTTGGGGGCACTAAATTATATTAGAGCTTATTTTAAAGGCCAACTGAGTTTGTTTTACAAAAATCCAATAAATTATACAGGGGTCAAGAAATGTTTCTTTTCCCTCTGGATGGTGATTGTCAGATTAGCAGGACCATTTACAGCCAGGCTTGTTTCTGACTTTCAGCATTTTTTGACCTAGGCCAGCATGGCTGCTCTCCATTTGATTTTTCTTTCCACTTACATAATGCAGCTTTTCTAGCTGGAACCTAGTAATTTTAAGATTAGAATTATTTGTTTGAAAGGCAGAAACCATTGGCTGACCTCAGCCCCTTCCATTTTCTATCATGATTTTATCAAAGTTGGCACACAGAACTTTCATTTTTAAAGGCATGATTTCATTTTTTGCTATTATTCGTCAGAAGAAAATAAAGTCAACTCAAAGCTCCTGCCGTATAAATTGTTTCCCCATCCTTTCTGTAAAGGAAAGATTCAAGTGGCTGCTAAATTGTTTTATGCAAAGATGTCATCTCCTTTCCTAAGCATTGTTTCTCTAGTGTCCCTCAGAGCATGAGAGCTCATACTTTTGATGACCTATTCCAGACTCTTAATTAACAATTTATTTGAAAGTTTATCTCACTCAATCTAGACCAAAAGGCATTTATTAAGTGCCTACCATGTGTGGAGCACTCTACTAGGTACTGGGATACAAAGACAAAACAAACAAGCCAGTTCCTGTCCTCAAGGAGTTTACGTTGGGGGGCGGGAGAAGAGATGTAACATGTAAAAAGTTAAGTATGTGCTGATTAATTTGAAGAAGATAGACAATGTACTAACACCTGTGAATGACAAGAATCTTTTTTAGATTTCATCTGAGTGAATTCTTGAAGGAAGCTAGGGAATCTAAGAGGTAAGGAAGAAGGTCATTAGGCATGAGGGAGGACATGGACAAAGATATGGAGATGGGGATTAGCAAATAGGCCAATTTAGCGAGGATACAGAGTCCTTGAAGAAGAATAAGGTGCAATTGGCCTGGCAATATAGGCTGGATCCAAATTATGAAGAGCTTTACACACTGAGGCATTGCATTATTATTCTAGAGGCCATAGGGAGCCACTGAAGCTTCTTGAGCAGATGTCATAACCTATCCATACTTATACTTTAGGAAGATTCTTTTCAAAGCAGTATACAGGGAAGGATTGAAAACTAGAAGCCCAGTTAGGAGACTGTGGCCTCCAGGCTAGTGGTGACCTTAGGTTATTTATATCTGCCTATATTATTGAGGGAAAACATATTTATTTTATATTCCCCACACCACTGTGTAACTGCCAAAATTAAGGGTTTTTTTGGTGAATTCACAGAAATTCTGAATGTGAGTAAGAACCAACCACATAGTAACAAAATGTTGAGACTGATTGCTACAAGCCAGTCTTATTACATTGTAGTCATACCATGTGCCTTCATACATACTGACTTGGGATGGATGTAAATTCACAACACATCTACAAAGCAAAATAAGAGAAGGTCCCATTGAATAATTTACCAAACTGGTGCATATTTAACAACAGCTTAATCTATTGGAGAGAGTTCTGGGCTTGCAATCAGAAAGGCTTGAAATCAAATCCCACCAGGGACACTTAGTAGCTGTGTAACCCTTGGCAAGTATTTTAACTTCCATATGCCTTTGAAAACTACGTACATAGGACTTACTTATCTTTTGTTGTAGAAGGGTTACAGTCTGCTTTGGTGGAAGGAATTCCCACATTGTGAGTTATTCACTTTGAAGAAATCATGGTTGTAACATTCAATTCAGAGAAAGTACCCTTGGGAAAAAAATCCAACCTTTGCTAGAATTATCCTTATTGGTGCTTAGGATGGTACAAAACAAGGTCATTATCTGTTTTATTTCCTCGTTGGCATCAAATCTACCCAAGTTAAGCCTTTCCAACTGTGCTGTGTTGTTTTTCCCCTGCTGTATGTATTTTCAATCAAAAAAATATTTTCTGCTCTGCTTAAATGGTACATTTGATTGACTAAATTGTGTTGCTAAGATAGCCCAAAGCACCATATTGACTTTTTCAAGCTGATATTTTTGTCTGTGCAACAGAGTGGACCCCGGGAGTACTAAAGATAAGACAGAGTGTTAACCAGGACCATGTGTGTAGGGAGTGAAGTTCAGTACCCAGACTTATTTTCCACAACCTGGATTAGCCATTTCCAGAGGGAGAAAAAGGGAACTTATTTGGTCTTAGTCTGTTCTTTCATTAAACATTTAAATAGTCTCTTTGGGGGTCTAGAAATGAGGTTGGATAGTATTCTGGGACAGACCTAACTAAGGCCAGTCCAGTGATTCATGCTTGAGATTTGACTACACTTAGACACTTGTTTGACATAAAATGCAATCAAAATGGTTTTATGAAGAAGGATGACAGACGTTGAAGGGGATGTGGAAAAACTGGAACACTAATGCACTGTTGGTGGAGTTGTGAACTGATCTGACCCTTCTGGAGAACAATTTGGAACTATGCCCCAAGGGCTATAAAACTGTGCATACCCAGCAATACCACTACTAGGTCTGTATCCCAAAGAGATAAAACGAACAAACAAAGCAAAGGAAAAGGATCCACATGTACAAAAATACTTATAGCAGCTCTATTTGTGATAGCAAAGAATTGGAAATTGAGGAGATACCCATCAGTTGGGGAAATGACCAAATAGGTTGTGGTATATGATTATGATGGAATACTGTTATGCTATAAGAAATGGAAAGTAGAATGGTTTCAGAAAAACCTGGGAAGGCTTAAAGGAACTGATGCAAAGTGAAGTGAGCATAACCAGAAAAACATTGTATGCAGTAACAGTAAATAATGAATTAGTTATTTTCAGCAATACAGCGACCTAAGACATTTCTGAAAGACTTACAATGAAAAATGCTATTCGCTTACAGAAAAAAACTGATGGATTCTGAATGTGATTCAGTGCATACTTTAGAAAAAAAAACTTTATTTTTCAGAAAGGTCTGTGTTTTCTTTTTCAACATGGCACTAGTATGGAAATATATTTTGCTTGACTGCACGTGTATAATCTATATCAAATTGCTTGTCTTCTCAAGGAGTGGGGAGAGGAAAGGAGATAGGAGAGAATTTGGAACTCATATCTTTTTTAAATGAATGTTAAAATTGTTTTTACATGTAATTGGAAAGAATATAAAAATTTGAAACGAACTAATTTAGAATGATTAAAAAGAATACAATTCCTAAAGTTTAAAATGATACTGATTTAAATAAAATGCTTCATCCTTGCCTTTCACACTCACAATGGCCACATGAAGTCAGAAAGGGATTTTTGCAAATCAGTGGGAATTCTGCTAAAACCTTTGATGCCACCTCCCGATAGGCTGAGTCTTCCATACCTCAGATGGCAGGGAAACCAAAATAATGACAATCACAAGAAGGCCTTCTCCATAAAGGGAAACCAACCTAGTCTATATAAGAAAGTTGCTGTACCTAAGCTAGGTAAATTCCTATGATAGGAATCTATGAGGAGGTTCTCATGGATAGTATATATCTGCTACTTCCCCTTATTCCTTTTTCTATACTCTTTCTAGGCCTTAACTTGAAAGAGTAAAAGTTATACATTATTCCATTGGCCATTAGTATATCCAAGGTCATCTTAGGAAATTTCTATTAGCATAGCATCATAGAATCAAAATCACAGAAATTCAGCCCTCACCCCAAAAGGAATTTCTCCTATAACATACTTCACAAGTAGTCATCCAGCCTTTGCTCGAAGTTTCTAGTGAGGGGAAAATTTACTGTTTACTCAAATAGCCCATTCTACTTTTTGATAACTCTAATTGCTAGAAAGTTTTTCCTTGTATCATACTTAAATTTTGGCTCTTTACAATTTATTCCCAGGACAAATCTAATCCCTCTTTTAAATGATAATATTTCAAGTACTTGAAGACAACTGTCATGTTCCTCCAGTGCCTTTTCTTCCCCAGACTATACATTCCAGTTCTTTCAATCCATTCTTATAGGGAACAGCCTTGAAGTCCTGGTAGACCTCTGGAAGTTCTTCAGTCTATAAGTCCTTCCTAAATAATAGAGCCTAGACCTGAACGTAGGCTTACAGGTTTGGCCTAAGCAAGGCCTTGTACAAATCAAGAATCTGTGATGAATCCTTCATGTTTCTTAGGACAATGAATAATTCTTCTAAGAAACAGCCACTCACTTCCAGAGATGCTGGTTTATTCTTCATCAAAGCATTCCTTTATCATTTATCCCCCAAGGATGCTAATCCATAGCATGTATCTGCAGAAACATCCACAAGAAATGGCCAAGCAGATTTGCACTGCTTAGACATGTATATGATACAAAGGTTTGTTTGTAGAAAGATTTTTTTCTATCAGGACTGAATCCAGGCAGTATGAACAATAAAAAAACGGAGCCTTTTAGTTATCTAAATGAGCTTGGATTCACATTTAGTGTGCAACGTCATGGAGCCAAACCTCTTTTTTCTCATTAATGAGCAATTTTTAAAAACTCAATACACATATACAATAGAGTAATTGAGTGGATACTGGGGGAGGGAAATGACACTTGCTATAATTATGCTCTGGTGACAGGAAAATGATTGCGTTCAGAGAAGGCAGTAGTAGTTATAGTTGTAGCAAAGAAGTTGTAGTTAATAAGGTCTCAGAATACCCCAGAATTTAACTAGTTGCAATTCATCATAGGATAGTGTGTCACTTAATGTCTTTGAACCTCAGTTTTCCCGTTTTTAAGTGGGAATAAAAAATAAAAGGAGCCTTAATTCACAGGTTGTTGTAAAATGAAGTGCTATAATCTATATGAAAATGTATGTATGTTATAAATTATGATCTCTCCTCCATCTGATCTAATAGCAGTTTGTGGATTTGACAATTTCTAATCTGTTTTACATTTACTATAGGGAAAAATATATTTTGCTTGGGGAGAAGGAGTTTCCCCCTGCTCTTTGGGGTATAAGAGTAATGTAACATTTCTAGAGTGAAACTCAACTGTGCGTCTTAAACACAGGAGGACAAAAATGACCTTTCATAGCAATATTTTTTATTCTACCACTACATTTCTTGAAAAACCAATTAGAGCGAGGAGAAAGAACCAGTTGATCTCTGGTAAATATTGATAAATACTAAAACCATTTGCTTTTTGGAGAAAGATGCTTGTGTTTCAGAGGGATTTTTTTCCCCTTTAGAATACTTAAGTTATCTTCCTGACTGGTTTGCTACTGTACTATTTCTTGATCAAACCAACTCAGATGGATTGGTTCCAAATGAAGTGAAAGAAACACAATTGAAATTGGTGGGGTGTCTTCCCCGGGAGATCACATGAAGGTGGATTATGTAGCCATGTGCAAATGGGACTTAGTTATAGAAAGGGAATAGATACTTTAGTCACCTGATCTCATATGGACAGTACGGTGGGAAAAGGATCCTTGCACACATTTTTTTCTGTTATAGTTGTTAGAGCAAATCTTCACTCCTACAGAAATGACAGAAATTTCCCACAGGCCTGAAATAAAGGAAATTGAGCACTTCAAAATTATTTGACCAGTTTATATAAATAATGTGGCTAACAAATGACTAGAGCTCCAGCTGAAGTTCCTCTGCAAATGCCAACTCCAATGTGGTTTTCTCAGGATAAAAAATGAATCTGGGCTTTTCAGACCTAAGCTAGAGGAAAGCTACCTCAGGAAGATTCTACCAGCCTGGAAGGGGTCCAAATTCATTGCTAGCAGCAGACTAAGTCTACTTTCCAAAGTCAAGTGTACCAAGTTCTTAGAATACAAAAAAGGTAAAAAAAACAGTCCATGCTCTTAAGGAGCCCACAGTCTAATAAAGGGGAAACATGCAAGCCACTATGTACAAATAGGATGTATGTAAGATAAATTAGTGATGATATCAAAGGAAAGATACTAGCATTAAGAGGGCTGGGAAAAGGCTTCTTCTACAAGGTGACATTTTAGCTAAGATTTCAGGGGAATAGAAAGCAGATGAGGAGGAAAAGCGTTCCAGGAATGTAAAAAGCTTAGGAGATAGATATTTGTGAAGTAGAAGGTCTTGTGGAAGGAAAAGGTATAGAGGACCAGCTCTATATGGCAGGGGTCCTGAGTGGCGTTTTACGGCGTCGGATTGCTAAGACAGGAAAAGAAACTGAGAACAGCCGAACTAGAGGTTAGCCCATGCTGATCCGATGCTATGGGATTTGGACTTTATTTTATACTGGTTTCAAACAAAGAACACAAAGAAAGAGTAACAGCTGTGAAGGGGTTACAAATCATACACAATCCATTAAAGTCTAAAAAGTAGAGATATGGGTGCAAGGACAAGGGCCAAATTCCAACCACCAATTAGTAGGGTTTACTTCTGGGAGCAGAAATAAATTTCATGGAGATGTTTACTAATTGCGTTCTGCCTTGATTTACAGATCTGCACCTGGTCAGATAGTCTGGACTAAATTGTCCGGCTCCAGTCTTTATCTAAGTAATATATTTTTTAGGTTTCAGGCTTCTTAATTATCAAGGAGAGAAATTGTCAAGGAGAGGAATTGTTAACTCAGTAGCTGCTGGTCTGGTTAAGGACTCAAAGCTTTCCAATAAGAATGTTGAGAGAATGTGGGGATCTAAAAATGAGTCAAAAGAGGAGCCTCAGATTTTTACCTTAGATGGTCCATTCTATCTGCATCTGGCATGTAGTGCAGAAAAATCATACACGCAGTTTTACTTGCCGATGATTTTGTAATGGGATCCAGATAAAACATCTATTACAGACTCTGTTTCTCTAAATGACTCCTAATAGCCTCTTGGAGGGGTCAAGTTGTTTTTGGATTAATCTACCTGCTGGTATCAGAGCTTTTCAGGGCTCAGGTGACCAGGACCAAACACAAAGACTGCCTCAGCCTGGATTGGTCACGTAGGGAATCCAGATAACAGGCCCTAAATTTGACCCTATTTCTCCAATTGGCTTTTTACATATAACGGCTTTCAACAAAAAGGAAGGACCCTATTGGTGTTGAATCCAGGAAGTAACATGTAGAAAGAGTGGAAAGATAAGAAAGGTCCAGATAATAATAAAGAACTTTAAAAGCCAAATGGATTTTGTATTTCATCCTGAATGTAATGGGGAACCACTGGAGTTTATTTATTTGGGTCAGGGGTGAAATTATCAGAATTACAATTTAGGAAAAACACTTTGATAGCTGAGGTGAGGAAGAACTGAAGAAACTTAGACCAGGCTTCTTGCCACTAAGCTCCTTTGTGATAAATTATTTGTCCTGGGGCAAGTCTTGAATCCAAAAAAACTATAAACTAGCCCTCAGTCCAATAGTGCAAGCCTATGGACCTCTTCCACTCCTTCTCCTTCCCCATCTTTACCCTCCTCCCCATTATAGCTTTTATTTCACCCTGAAGGAAATGGGAAGACTAAAACATCCACAGGATTCCATTAACAGTCACAGAAATGCACAAGCAGTCAGATGGCACATAAGATCTCCTTCGAAAAGAACTAAAACCAAAATTAACATTTGGCCAACCTTTGAAGTACCGTTGAGCCCATCTTTCTCATAAGGTATTTCATAGGACCCCCAAGACTTATGATAATATTCCATGGTTTAAACTCCAGCTTGAAGGTAAATATAAGCAATTGCATTTCCAATTGAACTTATTTTGTCCAAACAACTCATATTAATGGAAGGGAGTATGCCGAGGTCCAACAATCTAGATTTCCAAAGGTTTTCCCTCTCAGGTAGCCTCATTCCCCCACTGTACATTCTCCTAACTGGAGAGGGAGTTTTGAGCATTCTAATGATGGGAAGGAGAGAGAAACAGAGACAGAGACAGAGACAGAGACAAAGATTATCGGCTGTTCTCAGCTGCCATTGCCTTAGGTTCTGGGACAATTACAGTCCAGACTAGATAAGAATTCTGGTGAGGGCACATTGGCATGGGCACCAGTTGCATTCCTCTTTGTTATATCTATCTTTTCTTCACCTTGATACTCCCTTTTCATATTTTCCATCGGACAGGAGGCACCAAGTATAATTGTACAAGTATACCTAATTATGGCCTTGCAGCCATTATGGAAGCACTTATATATTTGATTTTTCTCTCCATGAAATCTCAATTTAAAGTTAGATTCCTGCCTGACTGTATAAAAATGTACTTCCCACATCTCCATTTGGCTATTTGCATCATCCTGTGTTGCTTATGGTAAAAATCCAAACATAGACAATCAGCTCTTGATTATCTGCAGGTGCAGGACCAGCCCTCAGCAAAATCATGAAGTAATATGGTTTATCTTAAGTGGCCCTCCTCCCTTTCTGATCCCCTGTTCCCTTTTCAACCTCTCTTTCTCTCTCCTCTGCACCTGGCATCTCTAGTACTTTCCCATTGCCCTAGGTCGCCAACTTTGATATAATCATGAACATCTTTGAATAGATTAATGTCTAACCTTTCCCAGGAATACTTAAAAGATGGCACAGAAAAGATCCCAAAGGTATGAGTTTTTAATTTTGGCATTTTCAACATTGTAGCACGAGTGGAAAAAATATTTAGGATAAAATAAATTTTCTAAATTGTAAACCATAGGCTCTTCCTCTTTTTACACATGAGGCTGATCCTACGCTTGTTGATTATTCATACTTGGGTTTGTCTTGCAACTCTTATGTCAAGTTTTTTGTTTTATTATTTAATGCAAGATGGTAACAAGAGATTTTAAACAATCTCCATTCTTATTTAGCATGCAATCTGTTAAGTTTTCCATCTGCAAAATACAGAATTTGGAATAGGGGATTCCTAAGGTCCTTTCTCCTTCTAACCATGTATGAATTTCAATGCAATAGAGAAGTCCTTTTAAACCACAAAACGAAAATGTTTTTCACCTTAGGAAATGTTTGAGTTAGACAGAGGAGCATTTGAGTATTTTGAGGCTAAGGGATACTATTGTTTATCATCTCTAAGGGTGGGTGGGGAGCAGGAACTAGTTGAACCAAAAACAAAGAAATTGTTCTGCTTTTGAGCTTCTCTTGAGTAAGATCTTCATCATGTTACTCCATTAATTTATTGGAAGTGATGAGAATTCTCCAGTCATCTAACACACTCATTTTTAAATGGCAGTGTGAACATATATGTCCAAATCAACCATAATTTTTTATTATCTGTATTTTGGGATGATCCATATCTTTTCTCTCCTTTTCTTTAGAACAGATAATTCTGAATTGAGTCAGTCCAGGGATATTGTAAAAGTTAGATAACAACTCTGACAAGGGTATTATATAAGTGTGGAGTGGTATATATAAGCTTTCTATTAATTTTTTTTGAGGCCAAGTCTCCTTATTTTGCCCATGCTAGAAGTCCAGTGATTATTCACAGGCCATTACACTTCCCAGTACTGAGCCCAAAAACTTTAACCTGCCCCATTTTCTAAACTGAGGTGGTTTTCTCCTCCTTAGGCAGGCTGGTAGCCCTCCTTTTTTCACAGAGTTGAAGGTAGGATGGAGAGTAGAAGGACAGATAACCATACTGGGGCCATTCTTAGTGCAGACCACATGATTAGGTTTAGCTCTACTACAGTTGGAGCTCCCTAACTCAAGTGATCCACCAGCCTTAGTCTCCCCTGCATATGGGACTACAGGTATATGTCACATTACCCAGACCCATTAACCTTAGAAAAAAAGAAAACCATCATCAACTTTTAGGCAGACATCCTAGTTGATAAAACTGACATTTGATAGTTGAGTTGTCATATTGGCTTCTGCCAACTTATAAAATGTGAGATTGGGGCACCTTTCCCATGTTTTTATATAAATTTCTTATTACATGGTAGTAGAATCATTCTTTGTCCTACATTTTTGAAAAGGACCAAAGACATTATGGGTGATGTTTTGACTTGGATTTAAGTGAAGCAGAGTGGCGCAAAATCCTCAGCCTCACACTTTCAGAGTCATCAGAGTCCAATGGCAGGGCAAAAATCAGGTTGACTGGCAATCATTTGGAGTGTAGTGAATGACCTTGGCATCTTTGGTAGAATCAGAGAACCTCAGAGTTGAGGAGAGCTTAATGTCCATCTCATTTAGTATGTATCTGAACAAGAATCCCCTTTATTATAGGCAAAAACCAAAGGACATTCCAGCCATTGCTTTAACATCCCCTGAAAGAGAACTCTATCATTTGAGGTAACCTATTCTACTTCTGTATAGCTGATTGTTAGATTACATTGAGCCTACAGCTAAAGATCTTTATAACTTCCATTCTTTGTTCTTCCTTTGGCCCTTTGGGGCCAACATGCTCCTCTCAGAATAAGTTTATCGCTTCTAACCTCACCACCATCCTCCTGTCTCAGGCCTTGGATGTCACTTCCCTCAGTCCTTTCTTTCCTCTTATTTGAGGGTTGGAGGATGGAACACCAAACTTCTCCAAGTGCCTTTCTTTATAGAGGGCAGAAACTGAACTTGAAGCTTACTTCACTCTTCATTTGCCTGACTTCAATGTCAGGGAGTAAGATAAACCCTGGTATCCCTCTTCATCCCCTGTCTTACTTTCTAGCTTCATTTTGTGTGTGTTGTCTTCCCTCATTAGATTGTAAATGCCTTGAAGACAGTACCATATTTTTCTTATTTTCATCCTCTGCACTTAGCACAATACTTGTCACATAGTGCCTAATATATGTTTTTTGAAATCTATTGTGTTTAAGAACAAGTCAATCCATCTTACCTGTGACTACTTTTTAAACACTTGAAAATATCTCTCATGTCTCTCTCAAGTCTTCTATTCTACATGGTAAGCATTCCTAGCTCACTCAGATTATCCTTGTTCTAGATATTATGGCTCTTTTAATGCTGCATAAGATTATATTCACATTCTTAGGTACCATAAAACATTGAGCTCACACTGCTTTTTGTTTAGTAACATGGGACAAAAAATCCAAATGATATATTTGTTTTTCAGGCTCTCTTTTTAGGTCAGCAAGATGAAGTGGCAGAGTTTGAATTTTTAGCTCTAGATTTGGACTTTCCTTAGTTTCCTAGGCTTTTCTCTCAGAACCTTAAATTCTCTGTTTGCCGTGCTCCTAAGTTGAGATGGTCTGAGAGCCTCCAAAAGTAGCTGCTGTCAAATGTTTCAGCCTAACCCATAATCCTTGTTTCCTGCAATACTGCCTTTCGTTCCAACATTTTTGCCAATTTCCTTCCCACTAGGGAATAATGCTTGCCCAACCATCTTTGGGGGACAGAATTAAAATTGCTTGGCAACAGGAAACAATGACTCTAGGTTCTTCTAATGTGGGGTTCCTATTCCTGGCTCAATAAATCCCTTACCCTGTAAGATTTACATACTAAATGAGTCAACTAAGTCTATTCCTTGAGAGCCCATTCTCAACAACAGATGACTTAATCTACCAGCCTTACCCACCTCTAATTTAACTATAAGGTTTATTAGTCATGTACAAACTACTTGGAAGATGAAGGGAAAAGAATGATGCATTTCAAGTTGAGTGAGCTGTGTTGTTGAAATCTTCTCTCTATCAAACATTACCTCTGGGACCTAGGACAAATCACTTCATCTTTCTGAGCTTCCTTTTCTTCATATGTAAAATGGAAGGATTAGATTAAATCAGTCAACCAATAAACATTCATTAAGCACCTGCTATGTGTAGGACACTGTGCAATAGTGGAAGCAAATGAAGCAATCTCTGCCCTCTTTGGCAGGAGAAAACATGTATAAACAGACATATGTACAAAATAAATGCATGATATTTTGAGAGAGCAAGATTAACAGGGCATCAGGAAATGGTTCATGTAGACCAGTGGTTCCCAAACTTTTTTGGACTACCACCCCCTTTCCAGAAAAAATATTACTTAGCGCCCCCTCTCACATACTATCACCACCCCCTTACAGTTATTCACTGCCCCCAAATGCACCTGTGGCCATCGCCGCTTTCCTGGGTCGCTGCAGCACCCACTAGGGGGCGATGGCACCCACTTTAGGAATCACTGATGTAGAAGGTGAATTAATTTTGAAGGAATCTAGGAATTCTAAGAGATGAAAGTGAGAAGAGAATGCATCTAAGCATGTGAGACAGTCTATGATACAGAGATGGGAGATGAGAGGTAGGTGAAAGGCAGTTTGTAATAGGCTTTAAATACTAAAGAGGGGATTTTGTATTTGATCCCAGAGCCAGTAGAGAACCACTGGAGGTTATTGAATAGGAAGTGACATGGATAAACATGTGCTTGAGGCAAGGAGATTGATTAAGAAGCTATTATTTCAGGGTCACCTGAGAAACAAAAATGGCATATATGACATTTTCTTCAATCTCCATGCTGTCTTGAACCTCTCCAAAACAGAAATGATATATCAAAGATAAAGCAACTTTAACTATTTCTATGGCCTAGAACTGCCAGAATCCCAAAGAAGGAACTAATGCTCACCCTCCCCTACTTTTTAGTCTATTGATGATTGGCTGCATTATCAAACCTAAGGACACAACACATACTTACATCAAAACCCACCCCTGTAACCTAGCTCCCCCCACACACAGTGGTATGGAGATGCTAGGTCTAGGTTTGCAGAAGTTTGCTCAGCTTGGCTATAGCCAAGACAAAAACTTGTCAGGAACTGAATCCCAGAAGAATCAGTGCTGCCAATCTTTGAATTGCTTGGGCTTGGCCAGAGAAAGGGGATCAGAAGGAGTGAGACATGTCACCAGTTCAGGATGCCATACATGTGGGGTACTGTGCAGCAAGCACTCCACCAAATCTGAGAGTAAAGACACAGTATCCATCTGGTGTCAGTTCTGACCACCCAAAAGTCAGAGCAGAAATTTAGGCTAGAGAATCATGAACTTCCCAGTGTGGAAGGACACCGAGACATTTTGAGATCCAGAGCTCAAGGAGACAATCTGAGGGAAAGAAGTCAGAAAGTGAGTAATGAGAAAAATAAAGGAGAAAATAAAAGCCTGAAAGTACCAAAGATTTCAGGAAGAATAAAACTCAAAAACCTTAAACCTAGATAAATTAGCAGGAAAAACAGTAACAGTGAAAGGAAATATGGTCTCTATATCTAGCAAATGAGTTCAGGGATCTATGAATAAAACGACAAAACTAAGGAAAATAATCTAACCCTTGATGAGAAGACAAAGGAGAATGTGAAGCTGTAGCCTGTTATTCCTCAGTGGTTTAAAACAGAAAGGAGAATAATAAGAGTGAATTTATGTCCTGAACAGCAAAGATAAAGAGCAGAATAGAAATATTTGAATCTGTAATGGCAAGCCTTACCAGAGAAATAAAAGAATGCTATATTGGGAATGCAAATGCACAGAAGAGAAAGACAACTTAGAAGAAAAGCAAAAAACAAAAACACCAAAAGAAAATATGCAAGCAAAACATACTGAATTCTAAGACAGGATGCATAGAGACAACCTAAAGATTATATGTCTCCTAGAAAAACATGACCAGACCCAAAACCTTCATACCACAATGACAGAAATAATAGAAGAGAGCTGTCCAGAACTTCTTAACATAGAAAATTAAATTCCAATTGAAAGAAATCACAGATTGCCTCCAAAAAGAAGAAAAAAACAAGTATGCAAACTCCAAGACACATACTGGTTAAATTTAACAATTCAGTTCATAAAAAAACAAGTTCTATAAGCCATCAAGAGAAAGATCTTCAAATACAAAGGAAATGACATTCAAATATTGCAAGACTATCCAATACCCACTAGAAAAAGGAAGAAGGAATGGGATTAAGTGTGAAGAGAAGTAGAGCTAGGATGTAGCCAAGGGTGACCTGTCCTACATATCTAAGTTAACCATAAGGTACAAAAGATGAAATTTTAATAATAAAGAGGAGTTTGAAACACTTTTCAAAAAAGAAAACCAGAAATAAAGGAATCTGCCTTTCAAACACTCCAAACCACAGAAAGGCAGGAGTAAATAAATTCCGCAGTCAAGGACAGTAACAAAGGGATAACAGAAAGAGCAGTAAGAGACTTCTTTCTAAATGTACACAGGAAAACAGTCATGAAGGCTGAAATCTGGTAGAGGTAATAGTGAAGAGGTGGATGGGGAGCATTATGAACAGAACCTGGAAATAGCCTACTTATAGGTGAATGCTTCTTTTATGGGTTTACATTAAAACTTGGAAGGGTACCTAGAAGGGAGCGAGGGGATCAGGGAGATAGAGAAGATGAGATATTTGCTGGGATTAAATAAATGGCTAGCAACAAGAGGAAGATGATCTCTGTGGTCTCAGGAAGAGAAGAACCTACAGGAGGAAAGGGAAAGATCAGAAAGTGCTAATGGAAAGGAAGAAGGCCTTATTTTGGAGTTGGGAGGGAATTACATTGATTAATGCTTTTATGGGCAAAGAGGTATTTATAAAGGCAGATCAGGATCTTATATTAAATGAGACCTAGAAACTTTGGTGCTGGAAAAGTCTGTTTGTCCTAGAAAGAACAAGGAGTTGGAACTCCTAGGGACAACTGACAGGAACTGAGAGTAGTCGGAGAGCCTGGACACAGGGGAGACTTCCAAGCAAGTGTAGGAAAAAAAGTAAACAAGAAAGGATATAGATCATTGGCTGGCTGCATAATCAGGGACATGATGGGGTAGGGCCTTAAAAGGGAGAGTACTTTCTGACACCTGCAATAGTTGGAATTATTCCAGAAGTGAGGCACAAAGGAAAATGGGAATTCCTCTGGTAATCCCTACATGGCAGTGGTAGAAGGCACCTAAAAGAAAGAGCCTAGACTGAATATTTGGGGGGCTTTGATTATAGGAAGAATGAAGCGGAAAGAGACATCAGATAATTATAGGGGTCACGAATATATACAGATAGAGAAGATAGATAATGAAGAGAATGAGAAAAATCATATTTGAAAAGGGGTACAAAAATGAAATTCTAAAACTAAGGATGCAGTCTAGTCAATGGGATAAGAAGGAAAGGAAAATCTACTTGACTAACTTAAAGGAAAAAAGAGGGGGAAGGAATATATAACTAGATAAAGATATGTTCACTATGGAAGCAAAATATTCTAAACTCTAAGACAGGACACATAGAGACAAGCTAAGGATCATAGAAGAGGAAAAAAACAATTAAAAAACCCTGAAGGGAAAGGGATATCAAACCAAAAGAAAAGATAAAGGGTGAGAGGAAGAGCCAGTGGGAAGAAGGTCACTTAAAATAAAAAGATTAAAGTAACTGAAGGAACATAATACTGTATTTATAGCAGAAGATGGAACTAGAAACTGAAAAAAACTATTGCATAGACAACATTAAAACAACAACAAATTAATTGAGGATAAAAAGAAGTGGCTGATTGGGAAAAATCTTCACAACAAATTTGTCCAATAAGGATTTGGTATTCAAGATAGATAAATAACTGATACACATACACTTATAAACACATACCCACACATTTTGACTAATAATCATTCTCTGTTGGATAAATGATAGAGGATATGAACAAACTGTTCTCAAAAGGAAAACTGCAAAGTATGCATGTCAACATGAAAAAATGCTTCAAATCACTAATAAGAGAAATTCAAATCAAGACAAACTTGAGGTTTCACCTCATACCATATAAATTGAAAAACAATTATAAAAATGACAACAGTCAATATTGAAGTTGTTGTGTGGGGATAGGAACAATAATACATTGTTGGAGGAACTATGAAATGGCACCACCATTTTGGAAAGCAATTTGGAATTATGTAGATAGGAATAAAATGTCCATACCAGAGACTCCATTAATGAGCTTATACCCTAAGGAAGCCATTGACAAGAAAAAAATTCCTGTATACTCCCTTATACTCTATTTATAGCAGCACATTTTGTGATTGCAAAGTGGATGCCCTTCAGCTAGGGGATGGGAAAACAAATTGTGATTCAGGGAGTAGAGGGAATCGTAATATTCTGTAAGAAATGATGTGTGGGATGAACATGAAGAAGAATGGAAAGATCTAGTTCAGGTGAAAGGTGATGAGGGCTTGAACTAGGGTGATGGCTCTGTGAATAGAGAGAAGGAAATGTATCTGAGAGATATCCTGGAAGAAGAATTAACATGACTTGGAAACTGATTGGATATAGGGACAGATGTAGAGCAAGAGTCGAGGATGACCCTGAGGTTGTTAGTGTGGTAGGCTAGAAGTATGCTGGAACCTTAAGCAGAAATAGGAAAAGTTTGGAAGGAGGTATGTCTTGAGGAAAAAATAATAAGTTCTGTTTGGGACATGTTTGACTTTAAGATGTTTATTGTATATTTAGTTTGAAATGACCTCTAGCAGTTAGTGATGTAGGAATGAACCTCAGGAAAGAGACTAGTGTTAGATATAATAATGAAGATTTTAATAATAATAATATCTGCTACTACATATTATCCTTTAAGTTTTGAAAAGCCTTTTACATATATTATTATCTCATTTGATCTTCACAGAAACCAGTCAGATGCAAATGAGAACTCAAAGTCAATGAATCTGCTCATTCTACGATCCAGGGTTGGAGTAGTCAGTTCTTTTTTTTAATTTAAATTTTTATTTTGAATATTTTCCCATAGTTACATGTTTCATGTTCATTCCCTCTCCCCAAACCCCCCTACCCCAGTAGCTGATGCATAATTCCACTGGGTTTTACATGCATCATTGATCAAGACCTAATTCTATATTATTGATAGTTGGACTAGAGTTATCATTTAATGTCTACATCCCCAATAATATCCCCATCAGCCCATGTGTTCAAGCAGTTGTTTTTCTTCTGTGTTTCTCCTCTCAAAGTTCTTCCTCTGAATGTGGATAGTGTTCTTTCTCATAAATCCCTCAGCCTTGCTCTGGATTCTTGTATTGCTGCTAGTAGAGAAGTCCATTATGTTTGATTGTATCACAGTGTATCAGTCTCTGTGTACAATGTTCTCCTGGATCTGCTCCTTTCACTCTGCATCAATTCTTGGAGGTAATTCCAGGTCACATGGAATTCCTCCAGTTCTTTATTCCTTTGAACACAATAGTATTCCATCAACAACAGGTACCACAATTTGTTCAACCATTCTCCAACTGAAGGACATTCCCTCATTTTCCAATTTTTTTGCCACCACAAAGAGCGCAGCTATAAATATTTTTGTACAAGTCTTTTTCCTTATTATGTCTTTGGGGTATAAACCAAGCAGTGCTATGGCTGGATTGAAAGGCAGATAGTCTTTTAAAGTCCTTTGGGCATAGTTCCAAATTGCCATCCAGAATGGTTGGATCAATTCACAACTTCACCAGCAATGCATTAATGCCCCAATTTTGCCACATCCCCTCCAACATTCAGCACTTTCCTTTGCTGTCATATTAACTAATTTGCTAGGTGTGATGTGGAACCTCAGAGTTGTTTTGATTTGCATTTCTCTAATTAGAAGATATTTAGAACACTTTTTCATGTGTTTGTTGACAGTTTTGATTTCTTTATCTGAAAATTGCCTATTAATGTCTCTTGCCCATTTATCAATTGGGGAATGCCTTGATTTTTTGTACAATTGATTTAGCTCCTTATATATTGGAGTAATTAGACCTTTGTCCGAGTTTTTTGTCATAAAGATTTTTTCCCCAATTTGTTGCTTCTCTTCTAATTTTGGTAGCATTGGTTTTGTTTGTAAAACCCTTTTTAGTTTAATGTAATCCAAATTATTTATTTTATATTTTGTAATTTTTTCTAACTCTTGCTTGGTTTTAAAATTTAAAATTTAAAATTGGTTTTAAACTCTTGGTTTTAAAATCTTTCTTTTCCCAAAGATCTGACAAATATACTATTCTGTGCTCATCTAATTTGCTTATAGTTTCCTTCTTTATATTCAAGTCATTCACCCATTCTGACTTTATCTTGGTGTAGGGTGTGAGATGTTCATCTACACCCAGGCTCTCCCATATTGTTTTCCAATTTTCCCAGCAGTTTTTGTCAAATAGTGGGTTTTTGTCCCAAAAGCTGGGCTCTTTGGGTTTATCATAGATTGTCTTGCTGAGGTCGCTTACCCAATTGGGTCTTTTCCACTGATCCTCCCTTCTGTCTCTTCACCAATACCATATAATTTCAATGACTACTGCTTTATAGTACACTTTGAGATCTGCTATTGCTAGGCCACCTTCCTTCTTATTTTTTTTTTCATTATTTCCCTTGCTATTCTTGAACTTTTGTTTTTCCAAATGAACTTTGTTATAGCTTTTTCTAATTCAGTAAAAAAGTTTTTTGGTAGTTTGATAGGTATAGCACTAAATAAGTAAATTAATTTTGTTAGGATTGTCATTTTTATTATGTTAGCTCATCCTACCCATGAGCAATCAATGTTTTTTCCAATTGTTTAGATCTAGTTTTAATTGTGTGGAAAGGGTTTCGTAGTTGTGTTTATATAATTCCTGTGTTTTTCTTGGCAGATAGATTCCTAAGTATTTTTTATTGTTTAGGGCAGTGATGGGCAAACTACTGCCCACTGGGCCCAACGTGGCCCCCTGAAATGTTCTATCCTGGCCACAGGACATTAGTCCTAATCTGATGAATACAATGAGTAGGATATAATACAATGAAACTTTGAAAGAGTTGCCTTAGAAACAGACTGACAGATAAATATTTCCTTTCCTTTGGCCCCCTCTTTAAAATGTTTGCCAATCACTGGTCTAGGGTGATTTTAAATGGAATTTCTCTTTCTAACTCTTCCTGCTGTGATGTGTTGGAAATATATAAATACTAAAAATTTATGTGTGTTTATTTTGTATTCTGCAACTTTGTTAAAGTTGTTGATTATTTCCACTAACTTTTTAGTTGATTTTCTAGGATTTTTTAAGTAGACCATCATATCATCTGCAAAGAGTGATAGCTTGGTCACCTCACTGCCTATTTTAATACCTTCAATTTCTTTTTCTTCTCTAATTACTACTGCTAGTGTTTCTAGTATAATGTTAAATAATAGAGGTGACAATGGGCATCCTTGTTTCACTTCTGATCTTATTGGGAATGCTTCTAATTTATCCCCATTGCAGATGATGCTTGTTGATAGTTTTAGATATATACCATTTTTTATTTTTAGGAAAGGCCCTTCTATTCCTATACTTTCTAGTGTTTTCAGTAAGAATGGGTGTTGTGTTTTGTCAAAGGCTTTTTCAGTATCTATTGAGATAATCATGTGATTTTTGTTGGTTGGCTTGTTGATATGGTAAATTATGTGGATGGTTTTCCTAATATTGAACCATCCTTGCATTCCTGGTATAAATGCCACCTGATCAAGGTGGATAATTCTCGTGATCACTCGCTCGAGTCTTTTTGCTAGTATTCTGTTTAAGATTTTTTCATCTATGTTCATTAAGGAAATTGGTCTGTAGTTTTCTTTCTCTGTTTTTGATCTACTTCGCTTTGGGATCAGTTCCATATATGTGTCATAAAAGGAGTTTGGTAGAACTCCTTCTTTGCTTATTATGTCAAATAATTTTGTTTGTATAGTATTGGGATAAGTTGTTCTTAGAAGGTTTGATAGAATTCATTTGTGAATTTATCTGGTCCTGGGGATTCTTTCTAGGGGAGTTCTTTGATGGCTTGTTCAATTTCTTTTTCTGATATTGGATTATTTAAGTATTCTATTTCTTCTGCTGTTAATCTAGGCAATTTATATTTTTGTAAATATTCATCCATATCACTTAGATTTCTATATTTATTGCCATATAATTGAGCAAAATAGTTTTTTAATGTTTGCCTTGATTTCCTCATGATTAGAGGTGATCTCCCTTTTCATCTTTGATATTGATAATTTGGTTTTCTTTCATTTCTTTAATTAGATTGACTACTAATTTGTCAATTTTATTTGTTTTTTCAAAGTACCAGCTTCTGGTCTTATTTATTAATTCAATAGTTCTTTTTTTTTAAACCCTTGTACTTCGGTGTATTGTCTCATAGGTGGAAGATTGGTAAGGGTGGGCAATGGGGGTCAAGTGACTTGCCCAGGGTCACACAGCTGGGAAGTGTCTGAGGCCGGGTTTGAACCTAGGACCTCCTGTCTCTAGGCCTGACTCTCACTCCACTGAGCTACCCAGCTGCCCCTCAATAGTTCTTTTACTTTCAATTTTATTAATTTCTCCTTTAATTTTTATAATCTTTAATTTAGTTTTTAACTGGGGATTTTTAATTTGTTCCCTTTCTAGTTTTCTGATTTGCATGCCCAGTTCATTGATCTTTGCCCTGTCTAATTTGTTGTTATATGCTCTCAATGATATAGATTTCCCTCTGAGTACTGCTTTAGCTGCATCCCACAAATATTGGTAGGATGTCTCATCATTATCATTCTCTTCCATGAAATTATTTATTGTTTCTATGATTTGTTCTTTAACAGGTTTTGGACAATCATATCATTTAATTTCTAATTAGTTTTTGATTTGCTTGTCCTTGGTCCCTTACTGATTATTATTTTCATTGCATTGTGATCTGAAAAGGTTACATTTATTATTTCTGCTCTTTTGCATTTGTTTGCCATGTTTCTTTGCCCTAGTACATGGTCAATCTTTGTGAATGTACCATGTGCAGCTGAAAAGAGGGTGTATTCCTTTTTGTTCCTATTTATTTTTCTCCACATATCTATTAACTCTAATTTTTCTCGGATTTCATTCACCTCTCTTATCTCTTTCTTATTTATTTTTTGGTTTGATTTATCTAGATTTTATAGAGGAATCCCTACATCTAGATGTGGGGGTATAGTGATTAGGGAATTTATTAAGGCATTGATGGGCAAATTATGGCCTGGATCTGGCCCACAGGGAATAGTTTGTCCTTCACTGTCTTAGACCATTTAGTACTTCAACCTCTCCCTATGAATAATTCTTCTAATTACTATATTAGTGAATACAATTTTTGAGTATTACACATAACATCTATACATATAGGAATACAAATAATTTGATCATATTGAAGCCCTTAAAGAAGTAAATTTAAAAATAAGAATTTTCTTTTTTCCCCCTTTCTTTCTTATTTACCTTTTCATGTTTCTCTTGATTTTTGTGATTGGATATCAAACTTTCTATTTAGTTCTGGTCTCTTCTTTGCAGATACTTAGAAATCTTCTATCTTCTCAAATGCCTATTCTTTCCCCTGGAAGTATATAGTCAGTTTTGATGGGTAGGTGATCCTTGGTTATAGACCCAATTCTCTTTCCTTTTTGAATATCATATTCCAAGCCTTGAGGTCTTTTAGTGTGGAGGCTGCCAGACCCTGTGTAATCCTGATTATTGTTCCTTGATATCTGAATTGTTTCTTTCTGACTTCTTGTAATATATTTTCCTTACCTTGGAAGCTCTTGAATTTGGAAATTATATTTCTGGGGGTTGACTTTTGAGGGTTTAGTGTAGAGGGTGATCTATAGATTCTTTCAATGTCTATTTTGCCCTCTTGTTGAAGAACATCAACGCAGTTTTCTTGGATAATTGCTTGTAGTATGGTGTCCAAATTTCTATTAATTTCTGCTTTTTCAGGAAGACCATTGATTCTCAAATTGTCTCTTCTAGACCTGTTTTTTAATCTGTCATTTTCTCAGTGAGATATTTCATGTTTCCTTCTAATTTGTTATTCTTTTGACTTTGCTTTATTAGTTCTTGCTGTCTTGCAAGATCATTGGCTTCTACTTGCCCTGTTCTGGTCTTTCAAGACTGGTTTTCTGCTATAATCTTTTGATCTTCCAATTTGGTCTATCTTCATTTCTTGCTTTTTAATTTGGGTCTCCAATTTGCTTATCATTTCATTTGATTTTGGGGCATCTTTTTCCAATTGGGAGTTTCTGTCTTTTAAACTGTTCATTTTCTTTTGAGCTATTTCCCACTTTTCTTGCCAGATCTCTTACATCTTTCTCATGATCTCAGATATGAACTCTTCAAGAGCTTGTGACCAATTTTCATTTTTTGGGGAAGGTTTGGATGTGTTTATTTATTTGTCCTCCTCTGCTGTCTGCTCTGTTTTCTGGATTTTTTCTGTGTAAAAGTTATCAAGTATTAATGCTTTTTTCTTGTTCTTGGTTAGTTCTTGGGCCTTGCTTGCCATTGTTATGCTTGTTTTTCCTTCTCAGTCAGAAGTCTTGGTGAGGTGGGCAGACTCTCTTTGTATAGAGCTGTGGAGCAGTTTTTGCCTGAGGTTACTTTATGGGTCACAAAGCAGTGCCACCCCTCTCAGCTTTATCCTTGAGCCCAAGGTCTGAGCTCTTTAGGCTCCTGGGCTCTCAAGTCTAGCTGTTCTCAGGGTCAAGCCTCTTTGTGGTCCCAGTCAGCTTCCAGGACCCCAGATATTTCCCCATGCTTGCTTCTCTCCCTGAGGCTTCTTTATGAGTATCAGTGTGAGCTGCTTCCACTGTCAGTCACCCCTTCACTCTAGGTCCTTGCCAAGGTCCCCACTCAAGGTCTGCTCTCAGAGTCTGTGCTCAAAGTCTGTGCTCAATGTCCGTGTTCTTTAGCCTCTTGGGGTCTTAAGTCTTGCTGCTCTCAGAACCAAGTCCCAGTTAGCTGCCAAGAATGCCCCATGCTTGCTCTAACTCTTGAGAGCTGGCTCTGAGGCTTTAAGTGGGTTGGGAAAGGGTTGATCAGCTCACATTTTAATGGGAGCTATTTCACCCCCTGATAGCGTGGAAATGCCCAAATCCCACGTACCTTCAATGCTGTGCCCTATTGTGGGGTCCCTTCATTCATCTGGATTTGGTTTTTGTGTCCTTTTGAAGTACCATGTATCAGTCAGTTAGGATAGTTAAGCACCCGGCTTCTACTCTGCAGCCATCTTAACCCAGAAGAATCGTAGTTGGCTCTTAAGTCTGAAAAAAGAGAAGCCTTCTTGGATTTGAAAGAAAGCAGCCTTGTCCCTGGTCCCTGGGTTCCCATTTTCTAGTGGGAAAACAGAGTTTGATATTTTGAAGGATTTCTTTTAAACCTTCCTTTTTGTCAAGAAAGACAGGGCAAACTTAAAAATGTCCTGAACTGATATGTTTATATGTAAAAGCAGCCCAGCTAGCCAACCATAGTCAGATGAATCAATAATTAAAGGATGGATCTCTATTTCTCTGTAGCACACGAAGCAATAAATGGCTCCTGAGATTAATTAATAATCGAAGTGAAGTTGAGTGCTTAAATCAATCTTAGAGGCTATTAATTTTAAGTAGACCACAAATAAACATTCATATCAAAATAAAGGGAAATCTCTATTCAATGAAGAGGTTTGGGAAATAGCATTTGCTTTCCAAGTGACTTTCTGCAGATGTACTGATTAATGAGAATGCAACATTGATCAGAGTTGTAAGAGAGAAGGAAATTCTTTTCCAAATGTCAGTTCGAAAGGATAAATTATTTTGTGACAAGGTATTTAGAATTAGTGATTATTTAAAAAAAATTATATCACTTAATGTCTTTGTGTCTGGTAGCAGTCAGGTTTATAAATGGCTATTTTACATTGAGATGGTCCCTTGAGATATCAATGGACTGCAAGGAAAACCCATAATGTGTTGAGTAGACTTCTCTGGCGAACTTATGGGAGTACAAGAAGGAGAGCAACATTGGCTAGAGAACCATCAATGGACTGAAATTTGTGTTGTTGAGGGTAATACCAACAATGGTGAGATAGTTGATACATTAACATATTAGAGAATGTATTTGGGAGCTGACTGAATCACAGACAGTTTTACTTACTACTGATTAGCTTGTGTCCTTGAACTGGTCATTTTTCCTCTCTAGATCTCTTTTTTTCATCTCTTCAAATGCAGGATTGGACCAGAATCTAGTCATTAGATGGTCCTTGAGATTCCCTCTAGCTCTGATATTCTATAAATTCCAAGAATTTCAACTTTGTTCATCATGGAATTTTCTTTAGAAAGTCCTCTGGACCTCTAAAGTATGAAATTAAAGGGTTTCATGTTTATATTATTACTATTTTTTAAAAAGATGAATGATTCGGGGCCCAATTTGATTGTGAGGTTAAAGCTTTAGTCTTAAACCAAATGAATGAATGAAGCTGGATTTTGATTAGGACAAATTAAAAAGCATTTCCTGGTGTTGCTCCCTGATTAGAATCATTCATAAGGATAAACAGGTCAATTCTAAGAGGACAGAGAAGGTTTTGACTGCTGTTACTACATACAGATTAGCAGTGTTTTATTAAAAATCATAGCTTCTTCATAAGTTACTAGTTGTTTGAATGAATTCACTTTTCCTTGAAATTTTAAGAGGGGAGATGCTAGCTATAATGCTGGGATGGTGAAAAAGTATTTGATTTAGCAGAAAGGAATTTAATGTTTCAAGTTTTATGGGCTTTTGGTTTTTAAGAGAACTTCATTAAATGGATTGTAACCATATATTTTCAACCCCCATCCCACTTAATAAGTAATTCTATCTAGTCACTTTTCTTTAGGCTATAGCTGAGCCATTCCACAGGGTGGCCCGTTTTCATCAGTGTATCAATATTATCCACTTGTAATCAGTGAGGAATTTCAGATCTGTAGAACTCTACTCACTACTACATTATGGGCCCAAAATTGTAAAGAAAAAGAGGATACACTGAATTATACCTGTATTCCCGTGACCTAACAGTTTTTTTTTCCTTTATGAGAAATAAAGGCTCTTTTGGAGTCAAAATTAGTCCCAATAGGAGAGTAACAATTCAGTTTCCTCCCAGAGTCTGTTTTTAAAGAATGGCATTGGTTCCATAACATTAGTGAAGAATATCTTAAAGGTTGCCCCTAGACTTGGCAACATTCAAAATGGCACCAACCAGTGTTGGCCACTTCTGTCACTCTTTAGAGACAGTTATTTAATTAAGACGAATGTTTCTCTCTTGAATCTTACACTATGTCAGCATCTTTGATTCGCCAATTTTTTTTAAACTTAGTTAGACAGATGGTCGTCTCTATTTGAAAGACAAGGCAAAAAGCCAAAATAAAAGATGCCAATGGCAGACTTCTAATAGAAAGGGATGTCTGGGGTTTCCTATTTTTGACATGTATTATCTGGAGACTCAAAATAGTCTTCATTTTTATGAGATTAGGAGTTCAAATTTATAAAATGCTCGCTCATGCTTTGTTAAACCTTAAGCTAGAAACAATGTTGTTTTTTTATGTGAATTGGCAGTTCTTACAATAGGACTTAATTTTAGGGATTTAGGGAAAGGATAAAAAATGAAAAGTTACTTTGAAGGTCACTAGCCTACTTAATTCAATGTGTATAATCAACTGTCCTTTGGGCTGGGCCAAAAAAGTCAATTTAGCCAAGTTGAATGGTGGTACTACCCTCTGAGTGATTTTTTTTTCCTTTGAAAAATTTTTAACCACTTAGATACTAGTAATGAAACATCTTAAACTTTATCAGAAGGCAAGCTTAGAACAATCTCCTTTTGAAGAAGCAAATTCATTATTAAAAGAAGAGATTAGTTGAGTTATTAGAATTCCCTGGAAAATTTAACCCCCCAAAATATCTGTGTGTATATAAAAACACAATATTTCTACAGACATGTATATATGTATATATATATATGATGCACATATAAATTAAGATATATGTGTGTGCATGTTTATGTAAATATTGTACATAGATACACAGTGGCATAGTGGATATAATTTTGGGATTTGAGTCAGGGAGACTTAGGTTAAATATATTGTATATTTTCAGAGGCTGTTCTCCATACCTGAAATTCTCTCCCTCCTCATCTCTATTTCCTGGCTTCTCTGTCTTCCTTTAGCTCTCAGTAAAAAGATTCCCCTCCTACAAGAGACCCTTTTCATGTTTCCCACCCTTTGTGCTTTGCTAGTGCTTCCCCTTTGATACCACTGTAGATATTTAGTCTGTATTTTGTTACTTGTGGGCAGCTAGGTGGCATGGTGAATGAATGAGTTCAAATCTTATCTCAGACACTTACTGTGTGACCCTGGGCAGGTCACTTTTCCCTATTTGCCTCAGTTTTCTCATCTATAAAATGAGTTGGAGAAGGAAATGGCAAACCACTCCAGTATCTTTGCCAAGAAATCCAAAAACAAGGTTACAAAATGTCAGACATCACTGAATGGCTGAACAACAATTTAATCACTTGTATGTTGTCTCCCCCTTCAGAGCATAATCTTCTTGAGGGCAGAAATTGTTTTTTTAAATCTTTGTATTTAAGTGCTTAGCACAGGATCTGACATGTAGTCACTTAAGAAATGTTCAATGTTGATAATGATGGCTTGCTAAAGCCATACAGGGCTAGGATTTAAATGCAGATTCTCTGACTCTAGTGCTCTTTCTAGTATAGCTCATTTTTAGCGTTCCTTCCAGCTCCATCTCTCCCCTATGAGCTGAATGAGTGGATAGAAGTGGATGAAAGAGATGGTCAAGCAATTTTGGTATTGGGTTTCCATATTTTGAGCTCTGTATCTAAAAATGTAATTTCATGGCAACCCCATTCTGATCTTAAGATTCAATGGAAAGAGCACACCACAACTGACACTTTTATGTTATGTATCTGTGAGCATCTCACTTAAACTTTGTGAGTATCAGTGTATTTTTTTAAAATGGGATAGTGATACTTGGAAAGAGCCCAGGGCTAAGTACCAGGAGACCTGGAATCAAGTCTTGATTTTGACACTAATTAGCTACAAAACTCTGCCAAATGGCAGATTTCAAATGAATAAAGAAATGATAAATTCACATCAAATTCATATCTACTCTATCTCCTTCACAAAGTTCATACAAAGTCAGATCTATAGGTCTGAGTGTACTTTGAGAAGCTTAAAAGTGGCATACATATAGCAAGTATTATTGTTGGTAGTCACTAAAAACATCTTGACATGATAATAAATTTCTTATTCTTCATTACTTTAAGGATCTATACTTATGTAGATTGAACCCCATCCATAGTTCAGTAAGATAGCCTTTAAAAGTAATCAACCTTGTAGATGGCACCTGTCACTGTACTTAGGTTCATTCTCAGAATGCAGGCACTTAGACTGTCCCTGGGTTTTGACTTAAAGCCTTTCTGACTTGGTGTCATAGCACTCTGCTGGCTGGGCCTTAGAGCATTCAGGGTCATGCCCATACCTACAGCAAAGTCTTAAAAAGTTTCTGATTCCTTAAGAACTGGGGTACAGAGAACAAAAGTATCACCCAACCAATTATAGCATCTTTTACAATCCCTCTGTGACTCACATCAATTTATTTTCTCATGTCCTCTAACATGAAGACATCTAACATAGGAACATCATTTTTTTACTTTAAGGCTATTAGAGATGGCCTGTGGTGCTTAGCACTTTACCAGGGACCTTTTGGACAACCTGTTGGTAGTGCTTTTATCATGCGTTGCTGCTTTAAATAAAACCAATTACAACAACTCTTCTGAAGTTTTGTACAAAGGACCTTTTTGATGTTGTTTTTGGTAGATTTGGACTAACTGGCAAGAAACCTTCCTGTATGATTTCTGCCTTAAATGGAGGCTATTAGAGTTGAGTCTATACAGTACTGACACAACTAGCTGAAAAGTGAACAATTTTGTCCAACAATTTTAGCTTTTGATTTTTCTCCCGGTGTCTATCATAGGAAATTGTTTTATTCTTTATTCTTCCTGATTCATTTATTTTCTGTAAATATATTGTGATGCAAAAGCCCATTGGAAGGTATGAAATTGGGCAGCAAAGAATGAGTTCAAAAGGAAAAAAAAGATTGTGCAACACCTGAATTTTGGAGCTCTACTACAGTTTCAAATGTGATTCCTTAACAAGTTATATTGAATTTAAAACAAGAGTTAGGTTGTCCTGTTGATGGCAAATAAACAACATGTAACACTCCTGGCAAGGTTACCATTTTGACAACATGAAATTTTCCCATCCAGCTGGTCATTAGGCCTTCCAACTGTCAATGTCTCTTGCAATCTGCTTTAATAGTAGCACATAATTAGCTTTATACAGATCAGAGGCATTGGGGGGTAATATTCCAAACCAAATATCAAAATCCCAAGAAAGTTAACTCAAAGAGACATATGTCTCCACCAGCCTTCATGACTTAGGCTTTAATTCTGAAGCCTATAGCAATTGATTTATGCATAAAACTTTGAGTCTTAATAATAAAATATTACAATTAAGCGCTTACTAGAGTTCTCAAAGAGATATTCAGGAGGATGATATAAACATCAGTATGTTATTGGTCTCCATAGTTGTCTCTTTCAAATGTGGTTTAACAGTTATGTAATAGGTGTGCCAAATATTCCTGGAGAATAATGATTCGTAATGTTAGCATGTGTTATGCTCAATTGAAACCTATGGTAATATGGAATATGATCATGTTATATGGATAATTTGATTACTCTTTGCAAACTTGTATGTTTTCCATTTGACAGGACAAAAATGATCTTTTATGTGAGTGCCTACAGGGTTGTCAGTCTTAGAGTTAGGGAAAGATTTGTTCACTTTGAACTCAAGGGCCCTTTTTATCCCCTGGATCCCATCTGCAACTCCAAAATGATATATGTGATTGTGCTCTAACCATTAGTACTCAGATTTGATTGTTTTTCTTTTCATTTTGGTGGGTGTTGAAGGGGTATATATCTTTGATTGCATTGGCTTAGATAAGGTTTGAGAACTTTTTAGAGATAATGTGTCCAAATTGTACCTTCAAGCTGCCTGTGAACCCCCCCCCCACACACACACATTATCCCCCAGAGAGCAGAGGAAGGAAGTGCTATAGCATTGGTCTGCTGGACAGAGGAACAAGGCATGCAAAAAATGTCCTCAGACATGGTGGAGAGGGGGAATGGAGCAGACCCCTCTGTGCCACCTGGGAACATGTGCTATGTCTTTGCCAATATGGGCTTAGGGAATTCCTGATATAGAAACTCCCTTGACCAATGAACTTGGAATGGCTACTCTTCTGTAACTAAATATTTATGGTACAAACTTAACACTAACCTCCTGGCATATATGCCAATGCTTTTTCCTGATGAAGGAAACATGCCCCAGTGTGACTTATTTCTGAGCCTTTTAGTTCCTCTGCAAAAAATTAGTTTGAGGACTCACAATGAATGGTTAAACATTTTTATTAAGTAAAAAACACAAGCCATGAGCCTTCATATCTACCCATGAGAGACTTACTGTTCAGTGGAGTAAATACAGGATGCCAACTATGCATCTCAGCTCATAACTTGGCAGGGCTCGTGATGCTGGCTTACATGAGACTGGTGAGTTTACCATCCACCAAAGACTTTGGGGTGGCTGCTGATAAATAAGCCAATAGGCAGAATCCATTGGCAAAAGGAAGAAAATGGCATGCTAGAATTTCCATTTGAATGTCCTAAATGAAAAATGTTCCCTAATAAAAGCCTGAACTAAATGTCAGGTGGGACTTCTTTATTTTTTGGGAGCATTTCATAAGCCTATGCTCTGTGCCCAAGACAGTTAGCAAGAAATTCCTGACTAGTGCTTCTCATTTTCCATCAATTTATTTGAGTCCCTCAGTGATTACACCCCACTATAAAACAGTACTGTGTTCCTGGCTAGAGATCTTTAGATATTTGTATGTAAAATGGTTTCTCTTCTCCTATCAGCTCTATTTAAAGCCCATCAATATCTGCTTTGGTGAACTAAGAGAACTTGAATAATACCATCCTTTTTCTTCTCCACTATAAAACTCTCATATTGGTATAACATGTTGCCATATATTATTACATCAGATCCTGAAAACATCCCTGTGCTATGAATAGGGCAGATGTTATTTTATTCATTTGACAGATGAAGAAAATTGTTCCCTAAATTATGGCTTAAAACTTTTCACATAACTAGTTAATAACAGAACCTAAGACTCATAGAACCCGGGTTGTTATTCTCTCAGAGTGTAGGGATAGATTTAGGATAGATAATAAATATAAAATCCTCATTTTCCAGTGGTGGGACTCTTGGCAAGTAATTTGAGCCTTTGATTTCTTGTCTGGAAAATGGGGATAGTAGATCCTGCTTACCTCACAAGGTTGTTAGGAAGAAAGTGCTTTGTAAATGTTAAAGAATTATATAAATTGGAGCCCTTCGTACTTTCAGTAAAGGCTTAGTTGATGAAGTAATTTCTTTTTTCATGGTGCTTATCATATCAATGTCATCAAAGCCATTTCATAATTTGCTTTCAGATGGAAATCATTTGAATACCTACTGAAGAGTCCACTTGAGGGACAGACCCAGAAAGCAAAGAGGGATGCAAGATCAAGAAAAATTTGTTCTAGAATCATTGTGAAGGAGAAGAGAAATGTAGGCTTTATTAGCTAGTTTCCCAAACTCACCCCTAGTGAGGAAGAATGATCCAAGTTACAGTTTTGGTTTTAGAAACTCATTGTGCATTTGTAATTATTAAACAAGAAGCCAAACCTGATTTATAAGCACTGTTCACTTTCTCCTGAAACACAATCTATATGCCTGAAAGAAATTTAATCAATATACTGATGATTCACACCTGCCTAAATCATTAAAATATTGATTTGGAAAAATCTATTTGATATCTAAGAAAGTTCTCATGCTGCTTATAATAAAACCTTGTGGTCTATGGAAAAAATTAATGTTATATTTTCTCTATAAATATACCAAACATCAAAGGGTTGTTTTCAAACTCAGCACCTGTGGACTTGGGCTGGGTTTTGAACTTTGAAGAATGAGCTCTGCTGTACATAGAAAACAACTGAGAAGACCTGGTATGTCTAAGTCATGCAACTATAATAGACTACTTATCTTTCTGGTCTCCTAAATGACCATGAAACACTCAGAAAAGTTTTTACATTGATATATCTACATGGTGTGCCCAAGTGGTACATAAACAATCTAAGTGGCATAGTACTTATATATAGACACGTATGATATAAACCTGTAAAGTACTTATTTTTATTTTTAATTTAGAATATTTTTCCATGGTTACATGATGCATGATTTTTTCCCACTCTCTTCCATCCCTCCTCCTGGACAAGCAATTCCACTGGGTTATACATGTATCATTGTTCAAAACCTATTTCCATGTTATTCATATTTTAGTAGAGTGAACTTTTAACATTAAAACACTGATTATATCCCTATCGAACTGCATGATTGATCACATATTTTCCTTCTGCATTTCTGCTCCCACAGTTCTTGCTCTGGGTATGGATAGTGTTCTTTCTCCTAAGTTCCTCTGGATTGTCCTCGGTCATTGAATTGCTGCTAGTAGAAAAGCCCACTATATTTGATTGTGCCACTAGGTGTCAGTCTCTCTGTACAATGTTCTCCTGGTTCTGCTCCTTTCATTCTGCATCAATTCCTGGAGGTCTTTCCAGTTCACATGGAATTTGTCCAGTTCACATGGAATTTGTCCAGTTCACTTTCCTTTCAGCACAATAATATTCCATCACCATCAAATACCACACTTAATTTAGCAATTCCCCAATCGATGGACACCCACTCCTTTTCAAATTTTTCTCTACTACAAAGAGTGTGGCTACAAATATTTTAGACAAGCCTTTTCCTTATTGTCTCTTGGAGGTACAAACCCAGCAGTGGAATGACTGGATCAAAGGGCAGGCATTCTTTTAAAACTCTTTGTGTGTAGTTACAAATTGCCCTCCCGAATGTTTGAACCAATTCACAACTCCACCAGCAGTGGAGTATTAGTATCCCAATTTTACCACATCTCCTCCAACATTTATCACTTTCTTTTGCTGCCATTTTGGCCAGTTGGCTAGGTGTAAGGTGGTACCTCAGAATTGTTTTAATTTGAATGTCTCTAATCAGGAGAGAATAAGAAAACTTTTTCATGTGCTTATTGATAGTTTTGATTTCTACAGGTGAAAACTGCCTATTCATATCCCTTCACCATTTGTTGATTGGGGAATGGCTTAATTTTTTGTAAATTTGACTTAGTTCCTAATGTATTTGGGAAATTAAACCTTTGTCAGAGAGTTTTGCCATAAAAATGTTCTCTGATTTTGTTGCTTTCCTTCTAATTTTGATTGCATTGGTTTTATTTGTACAAAACCTTTTTAGTTTGATATGATCAGTCATTCATTTTACATTTTGTAATATTCCTTGTCTCTTGCTGGGTCTTAAATTCCTTCCTTTCCCACAGATCTGACAGGTATACTATTCTATGTTCACTTAATTTATTTACGATTTCACTCTTTATATTTAAGTCATTTACCCATTCTGAATTGATTTTGTTATAGGGTGTGAGATGTTGATCTAAACCGAATCTCTCTCATACTGTTTTCTAATTATCTCAGCCGTTTTTCTCAAATAGTGAGTCCTTGTCCGAGAAGCTGGAATATTTGGATTTATTGAACACTAGCTTACTGAGGTCATTTACCCCAAGTCTATTCCCCTGATCCGCCCTTCTGTCTCTTAACCAGTACCATATTGTTTTGATGACCACTGCTTTATAGTACAGTTTAAGATCTGGTACTGCTTGCTAGGCTCCCATCTTTCACATTTTTTCATTATTTCCCTTCATATTCTTGATCTCTTGTTCTTCTAGATCAACTTTGTTACAATTTTTTCTAATTCTATAAGAAATATTTTTGGTAGTTTGATAGGTATGGCACTGAATGAGTAGATTAATATTGGTGGGATTGTCATATTTATTATATTAGCTCATCCTACCCATGAGCAATTGTTTTTCCAATTGTTTAGATCTAGTTTTAATTGTGTGAAAAGTGTTTTGTAGTTGTGTTCATATAATTTCTGTCTTTGCTTTGGCAGATAGATTCCTAAATATTTTAGGTTGTCTAGAGTGATTTTAAATGGAGTTTCTCTTTCTAACTTCAGCTGCTGAGTACCGTTGGAAATATACAGATATGCTGATGATTTACATGGGTTTATCTTGTACCCTGCAACTTTGTTAAAGTTGTTACTTATTTCCACTAGTCTTTTAGTTGATTTTCTGGGATTCTTTAAGTATACCATCATATCATCTGCAAAGAGTGATAGTTTAGTTTCCTTTTTGCTTACTTTAATCCCTTTAATTCCTTTTTCTTCTCTAATCGCTACTACTAATTTTACTAAAATAATATTAAGTAATAGAGTTGATAATGGGCATCCTTGCTTCACTCCTGATCTTTTTGGGAAGGATTCTAACTTATCCCCATTGCAGATGATACTTGCTGATGGTTTTAAGTGTATACTGTTTATTATTTTGAGGAATGGCCCTTCTATTCCCATACTTTCTGGTGTTTTCAATGAGAATGGGTATTGTATTTTGTCAAAGGCTTTTTCTCTATCTATTGAGATAATCATGGGATATCTGTTGGTTTGATTATTGATTTGGTCAATTATGTGGATGGTTTTCCTATATTAAATAATCCTTGCATTCCTGGTATAAATTCCACCTAGTCATATTAAATAATCCTTGTGAATAACTTCTTGTAACCTTTTAGCTATTATTTTATTTAAGATTTTTGCATCTATGTTCATTAAGGAGATTGATCTGTAGTTTTCTTTCTCTGTTTTTGGTCTGCCTGGCTTTGGAATCAGTACCATATTTGTGCCATAAAAGGAATTTGGTAAAACTTCTCCTTTATTTATTTTGTCAAATAATTTGTGGAGCATTTTGATTAGTCATTCCTTAAATGTTTGATGGAATTCACTTGTGAATCTATCTGGCCCTGGGGATTTTTTCTTAGGAAGTGCCTTGATGGCTTGTTCAATTTCTTTTCTGAGATGGGATTATTTAAGTATTCTATTTTGTCTTTTGTTAATCTAGGCAATTTTTATTTTTGTAAATATTCACTCATTTGACCTAGATTGTCATATTTATTGCCATATAATTGAGCAAAATAGTTCTTAATAATGACCTTAATTTCCTTTTCATCTTTGATGTTATTAATTTGATTCTCTTCTTTCTTTTTTTATTAGATTAACCAGTGCTTCATCTATTTTATTTGTTTTTTCAAAGTACCAGCTCTTAGTATGATTTATTAGTTCAATAGTTATTTTACTTATAATTTGCTTAATTTCTCCTTCAATTTTTAGGATTCCCAATTTAGTTTTTATCTGGGAATTATTGATTTGTTCTTTTTCTAATTTTTTAAGTTGCAAGCCCAATGCATTGATCTCCTCCCTCTTGATTTTGTTGCTATAAGCATTCAGAAATACGAATTTTCCAGAGTACTGCTTTGTCTATATCCCATAAGTTTTGATATGATGTCTCCTCATTGTCATTCTCTTTAATGAAGTCGGTAATTGTTTCTATGATTTCTTCTTTGACCCACCAATTTTGAAGAATTCAATTATTTAGTTTCTAGTTAATTTTAATTTGTCTTTCCCTGGACCCTTGTTAAGTATAATTTTTATTGAATTATAATCTGAAAAAGTTGTATTTATTGTTTCTGCTTTTCTACATTTGCTTGCAATATTTCTATGCCCTAGTACATGTTTGATCTTTGTATATGTATTATGTAATGCTGAGAAGAAAGTATATTCCTTTTTATTCCTATTCAGTTTTCTCCAGATATGTATTAATTCTAATTTTTCTAGCATTTCATTGATTTCCCCTACTTCTTTCTTATTTATTTTTCAGTTTGATTATCTAGTTCTGAAAGGGGAAGATTGAGATCCCCACTAAATGGTGCGACTATCTATTTCTTCCTTGAGCTAATTTAATTTTTCCTTTAGAAACCTAGATGCTATGCTATTTGGTGATAAATGTTTAGGAATGATATTACTTAATTATTTATAGTATCCTTTAACAAAATGTAATTTCCTTCCTTATCTTTTTTAATCAGATCAATTTCTACTTTATCTTTGTCTGGTATCATGGTTGCTCCTTCTGCTTTTTTTTTTTACTTTAGATAATGCATAATAAATTCTGCTCCAGTCTTCTACCTTCAATCTGTGTGTGTCACCCTGCCTCAAATGTGTTTCTTGTAAACAAGATGTAGTAGGATTCTGGTTTTTAAACCATTCTGCTATCTGCTTTTGTTTAATGGATAGGTTTATTCTATTCACATTCAGCATTATGATTACTAACTGTGTATTACCCTCCATCATATTATCATCACCTTTAATTCCTACTCTATTCCCTTTCTTTTTGTTCCTCAACAGTGTTTTGCATTTTATCACCCCTCCACTTCCCTGTCCCTCAAATTTCCTCTCTCTTCCATTGTCTTATTCCTCTTCTACTTCTCTGGGCAGTAAGATAGAATTCTATACCCCACTGAGTATACTTGTTTTTCCCCTCTCTGAAAAATTTGAGAGTAAAGTTTAAGCATTGCCCATCACTACCCTTATCCTCTCCTCTCTATGATGATTTTTCATGCCTTTTTGTTATATGATTTACCCCATTATCTTTCCCTTCCCTTTTCTCTCAGTGCAACCCTCTCTTTTAGCCCTTGATTGATTTTTTACATATGCATACTTAGCATATCATACATACATATTGTTCCATATCATCACACTTACCTAAATATCATATCATCATAATCACCTTACTTCTCCACTCTCTTTCTGAGTAAATTCCTTCTATCTTCTCTTATACTAAGAGTAATAGTTGAGAATTACAAAAATCTTCTTTCCATGTAGACATTTAACCTTTTTTTCCTTAACTAGTCCCTTAAATTTTCTCTTTCTTATTTGCCTTTTTGGGCTTCTCTTGTGTCTTGTGTTTGGACTTCAAATTTTTTGTTTAGGTCTGACTTATGCCTCAGGAATGCTTGGAAATCTTTCATCTTATTGAATGACCATTTCCCCCCCAGAATGAATATACTCAGTTTTGCTGGATAGGTGACTCTGGGTTGTAAACCCAAATCTTTTGCTTTCCTAGATATCATATTCCATGCCTTTTGATCCTTTAATGTAGTAGCCACTAGGTCCTGTGTGATCCTGATTGTAGCTCCATCATATTTGAATGTTTTCTTTCTGGCTGCTTGAAATATTTTTTCCCTGGCTTGGTGGCTCTTGAATTTAGCTATTACATTCCTGGAATTTGTCATTTGAGGATTTCTTTCTGGAAGTGATTTGTGAATTCTTTCTATTTCAATTTTATTTTCTTGTTCGAGGATCTCTGGGCAGTTATCTTTGATAATTTCTTGTAATATGATATCCAAAGTTTTTTCTTCTTCATCATGGATTTCAGGTAGTTCAGTGATTCTCAGATTGTTTCTCCTGGATCTATTTTCTAGTTCAGTTGTTTTTTCAATGAGATATTTCATGTTTTCCTCTATTTTTCGTTCCTTTGATTCTGCTTTATTGTTCTTGATTTCTCATGAAATTATTAGTTTCTGGATGGTCAATTCTGATTTTTAAGGCCTGTTTTTCCCCTGTCATTTTTTGGTTCTCTTTTTTCAATTGGCCCATTTCTTCTTCCATCACTTTTCTTTATTCTTGCATCACTTTCATTTCTCTTCCATTCTTTCCCTCTCTTAATTCTTTTTTGAAGGTTTTTTTTTTAGTTCTTCCAGATTCTGTGTCCAATTCATATTTTTCTTTTGGACTTTGGTTGTGTTTCCTTTGCTTTTGCTGTTCCCTTCTGTGCCTGTACCTTGCTCTTTGTCTCCATAAAAATACTTTATAGTTAGATGCTTTTTTGTTGTTTGTTCATTTTTCCTGTCCAATTATAGGTAGGCTCTCTTTTCTGGGAATTTGGGGTACCTTCTTAAACCTCAGTCCTTGATGTTATTTTTGGCTTATTTTCTGGGTTGTTACTAGTTTACTAGATGGTCTGAGGGCTGAGAGATCTGAGAGCCCCCTCCCTCTGCTCATTCAATTGTCCCTTGTGATCTGCTAGCTTGAAGACTTGCATCAAACTTAGGTGTAATCTTTTTATCTCACTCTGATCTTGGTCAGGTCAGGAAATCATCAAATTCTAGCCTCAAGCTTAATCTTAAGTTTTTGGTCTCATTGTGTACTTGTTCCAATCCAGACACATCCTTGATTGTCCTGTCTTGGAGCTCTGCCCTGAGCTTTAAACAGAAAGATCACTACTTAGTACTTAATACTATCATCTACCCCAAGGTGTGAATTAAGTCCTTTTCCCAAGCCCATACTAGAATTCCCTGGCCTGGAGTTCCAAACTTCTCCACAGGTTTGAAATGTCAAGGGATATGCATTGGCTTCTATGTGTATTTGCTCAGGCACGGTCTCAGAGTCTGGATGTTGGCTCGGGTATAGGTTCCCAAACCTTGGATAGCAGATGTGGGGTGAGGGTTGTGGCTTGCTCTTGGCTTAGTTTTCCTTCCTTGCTATATCTTTTTGCTGACTCTACTCTCCTCTCACTCCAGTGTGTAAGGGGTAAAAAGGAGTTTTGGTTGGGCGAATATTAAAAGGTTTGGTCTCCAGGGAATTGAATAATTAGCCCCAATTAAAGAAGAACCTCAAGTCAAAATGACTTTTATGGAAGTGTATTTACAAATGAGAAGAGGAAGAGAAAATAAGAAAATCAGAGAGAGGATAGGATAGGAAAAGTAATCTAACACACTAGGTAATTTGCTCCGCCCTCCTTGTTCTACTCAGGCAGATCTAATTAGTCCTCAGTTGGAGGAGGCTCAGCCTCGAGCCCAGGGCTGGAGGGCCAGAGATGAATGAAGCAGAAGCTTCGGTCACAGAATCTCTTTTGAAAGAGATTTAGATAAGTCCAGGAAGATTTAGTCTTTACACTCACCACGTGTAATTCCAAGGGAGAGATTAACAGCAGTCTGACTTAGTGCAAGGTCTCAGCAAGTGGTCAGAGCTACTCCAGGTCCTAGTCACCCACCACATGAAGAAATGAGCAGCCAAGATCCAAGAGCCAAGAGAGCAAGTCCCAGAAGTTCTTTCAATTTAATCAAGCCATTTCTTTTGTTACTTCCTGTGCCTTCCTCTTAGTTTACATGTTCAATCACAACAGACACTTTACTTAGGACTGCCTAGGGGGCAGTCAGTCAATTCTGATTGTTAACCCATTCTTGCACACATGGGTCACAGACCTCCCCACTTGAGAGTTAAGTGGAGTTGTTTACACTTTGGGTGATTAGAGTTAAGAATGGGCAAGGTAGATTTAATCTCATTATCACAAGTGCCACAGATGTTTGTTGCCTACCTTTTGAGTTTTTCTTTTCTTGAAAGTTGTTTCTCTCTGTCTCTTTGTTGGTTCTTTCACTCCTGTATTTGTTTTGTGGCAATAATTTAATTTTGGTTGGAGAAGATTCTCATGGTGGCACAGAACTGCTGACGATTACTCTACCATCTGGGCTCTACCCCCAGACAAGTGCTTATATTTGTTCCAAAATATGAGGTATCAGATAGCACATGGCAAATTGAAAAAAAAGGTTAAAGGAGAGAATTACTGTTTTGTGTCTAACTGTGTAATACTTTAAAGAAGAAATGCTGGGCTGAGGAATAATTCATTACATAGGAATCTTTTTTACCCATCAGAAAAGCAAAAGATAATGTGGTAATGAAAATAGTAATAGCCAATTACTTATTTTAGTGTAAACAAAGTTTGACAAAGCTCTTTGAAACATGCATTGTTTAGTCAAGTGATGGGCAAACTTTTTAAAGAGGGGGCCAAAGGAAAGGACATACTCATCTGTCAGTCTGTTTCTAAGGGCACCTCTTTTGAAGTTTTCATTGTATTGTATCCTACTCATTGTATTCGTCATATTAGGAATAATGTCACGCTGCTGGATAGAACATTTCAGGGGGCCGCATCTGGCCCATGGGCCATAGTTTGCACATCGTTGGTTTAGTTCATTTCTTTTTCTTTTCTTTTTGGCTTCTAGGCTATAATTTATGAAGGAATGTCTGCTAGGCTCCTTCCCAGTTTCAATTCCAGCTTACAGCTCAGTTATGGAACAAACTTGCTATAACCAAGCCAGCAACTAGGGGCCATAGATGTAGAACTAGAAAGGGATCTAGAAACTATCTATTATAAGAGCTTAACTCTAGAGCTGGGAAGTTGGAAAGGGGCCTCAGAGGCCCTCATTTCGTCAATGAACAAACTATAATAAGTGACAGAGCTCAGACTTAAATTTGGGTTTATAACACCAGCCCAGATACCACTGATCATTTCTGTTCATGTCAAAGTACAGGTAAGAAAAGTAAAAATTACTCCTGGGTTACAGTTGCTAGAGAACAAAAATTTAGCAATCTGTCAGTTAATAATGAGTATCTAATATGTGCTCAGCATTGTGCTAAACTCTGAAAAAAAACATAGTTTCTGCTTCCAAATAGCTTCCAGTAAAGTTGGGATCATAGGACACAGGAAACAAGACAGTACATACTGAATTGACAATGGAATCTTGAGGTCCAGATTATATATCCAGTAAGAAATCAGAAGAGGATTAATGAGAGGCTTGGGACAGTCAGAGAAAGCTTCACAAAGAATGTAGTATTTGAATGGAATCATAAAGTTTGTGGAGGATTTGAATAGACAAAGGTAAGGCCAGTCTAGGTAAGAACAATATTATTGAAGACAGGAATGAGCACGTTTTATTTATGAGTCAATAAAGAGTTGAATCTGACTAGAGGAATGGATATATGTTGGGAAATAGGGGGAAATAACAGAGTCTCTTCTTGAATAATGTGTTCAGGTCTAGGCCCTAGGATTTAAGGAGGAAATTTTTTAAAATGGAGAATGTTCTAGGTTCAAACCCGGCCTCAGCCACTTCCCAGCTGTGTGACCCTGGGCAAGTCACTTGACCCCCATTGCCCACCCTTACCAATCTTCCACCTATTAGACAATACACCGAAGTACAAGGGTTTAAAAAATGGAGAATGTTTACAAGAGGACAGTCAGGGTAGTTAAAAGCATTGAGTCCATGATATGTGAAGATCACTTGAAGGAACTGAGCCTCCTTATTTTGGAGAAGAAAAGACTCAGAATGGGGTGGGGAGCAGGTATGAGTGGGGACTAGGATATGAGAACTGTGTTCAAGTATTTGAAAGGCTCTCATGTAGTGGAGGGATTAGACCCCAGAGGGCAGAACTAGGATCAGTTACTGGTGACAGCAAAATGGCCATTTTGGGCTTGATATCAGGAAAACCTTCCCAGTATTAAAATTTGTCCAAAGAAGGAATAGGCTCCTCAGATTGGAGATAGATCCCCTGACTTGGAAGTCTTCAAAGAGTTAGACATGATCAAAAAATGACTAAACAACAAATGTATGTATGTGTGCGTGCACACACACACATATATAAATATACACAATGCACACATTTGTTGTTTAGTTGTTTAGGGCAAAGTAGGTAAATGTTTTTGAGCAAAGGAATAACATGAAGTCAATTTTTAAGGATAGATAATCTAAAAGTTTTATGCATGATGGTTTAGAGGGGGGAATAATTATCTCTTTATGCTGCTCTGTGTCCTCTTTCCTTGAGTGCTTATACCCTATGTAAGGAATAACTCCCTCATGCACAGGCTGTTCAGAACTTGTGTATGTTTCAGCCTCCTCTATCTTCTACAGTTTCCTCCACATTTCCCAGTTTGTGCCCTCCACATTGTCTTCCTGATGAGTGGACAAAGTACCAGGATTCCTGAAGTGCCAATACCACAAGTAATATCATGGTACTTAATATAAATGGAAACCCAAAGTGTGTAATTACAATTCGAACCCTAGAACTACAATTCCCAGCACCTCACTTTCCTTCTCATGTTACATGCTGATGTAGGGAGGATATAAGTTTTGTGTAGCCCACACCTCACATCCAGTGATCGAGTTTGGTAGATGAGGTGTGAGGTGAGAGCCAGGAGAATATTGCTCATGTGGTCTTAATTTTGTTAGATAATTAGATTTATATTTCTTCTACTTCAAGTGATTATTAATAAACTATAAAAATTAGAACTTGGAGTATCGGAAATTGATTTAAATCGTACATTTTGGTGACCATGAAGTCTGGACTTTAAGACCCTTACTAAATGAGTAGATTAGTTTGAAAAAACTGTGTTTTGGGGGCAGCTGGGTAGCTCAGTGGATTGAGAGCTAGGCCTAGAGATGGGAGGTCCTAGGTTCAAATCCGGCCTCAGACACTTCCCAGCTGTGTGACCCTGGGCAAGTCCCTTGACCCCCATTGCCTACCCTTACCAATCTTCCACCTATAAGTCAATACACAGAAGTTAAGGGTTTAAAATTTAAAAAACAAACAAAAAAAACTGTGTTTCTCTTGTGCTGCAACCTTTTTGTCCCACACCCCCTTGGGAGAACTTGAGTTCCTACTGCTATTGCTGCTGTTGCCACTCCTGCTACTGCTCATGCTATTGTTGCTGTGAGCCTGCTGCCGTGTCTCTTGAACACACAAGCTGGGAGTCCTTGCAAGCTGCTTTTTGGGCATCTGGTGAAGTACAAACCCCACTTTCCCTTACATTGCTAACAGCTGAATGCTTGCTGCTGCCTTGGAAGCCCAGGTGTTTCTTTTAAGCAACAATTAGCCTGTAAGGTTACTCTTACTCCTTTCACCTGGGGGAAGCAACCCTGCTCCCCCCCAAGATACCATCTTGCAGGCCAGAATCCCAAAATGTTGTTGGAAGTTAATTTCAGCTCAGTTTTTTTTTGTTATTAGAAGGTATTAATTATTGGGCTAAATTGAGAAAGTTTGCCTTATCTTACTCCTAGAAGTTTTCTCTCTCTTTAAGGCCTTTCCTAAACTCCCATGTGTCTAAAGCACCGGGTTCTAGGCACCTCTCAGCTAATACCTCAGCTCTCCCACTTGGTAGCAAGTGTTCCTTGGTGTTTTTACCCCTAGGAGAGAGGGAAAGACAGGTTACTCTCCCAAACAGGAAGTAGATTTGCAACCAATGTAATAAGTAGAATTGAATGCATGACCCAGTTTCCTTCCTATCTCAAATAGCTCCCATTCCATGAGCATTACAGAGCTCTCACAGGTCAGTTTTGGGGTATCTTCTCTTACTACTGTTCCTCTATGCACTTGTCCTTGTGATTCGTTTGAGTAATCCTGAGATTCAAGGGGGAGATTCATCTCCCTACACCCTCTTGCCTTTTGGGCCTGTCCAGTCTCTGCTACACACCCAATATGGGGTTCATCCACACTATGCTCAGTGCTGGTATGGGGAACCCCAGAGGTGTGACCAAAGGAATCTAGATGGATGATGATACTGGAGAGGGGAAGGAACCTTAGAGTTTGGAGGTGAATTTTTAGCTTTTCATCCTCCATGGCTAACTGTTTTAGTTTGCTCCCCTCCAAATAGTGAAGAAATCTCTGTAACACAGATATTGGAATTGAAGAAAAGGACTCTTGAATTCAATGCCTATATCTTGTCACAGATATTGTATTTGTTGATAATTTTATGATTTAATTTTGTGTTTTAAGTTCACATATTGATCTAATCTAATATATTCTGTTACACTATGAAACTTTCTGTTACTGTGTTTTAGCCATTAGCTATATGTGCTGTTACATTGTCTTTATTTTTACCTTCCCCTATGACTAGACTGGAGAAAATACCATTGTAAAAGTACATAAACAAGTTGCTCAAACTCTTTTGCATGGCAGAACCATAACCCTTATGGATACTGGACTTGTCACCAGATCCATCAAGGTCACATATTGCCTAAATGGACTTTTGTTCCTTTTTTGCGGTTGTTAATTGTCACATAGATGATGATGGATGGACTCCATCAAATTGGTTACAACCTGTATTTAACCTTTTGGAGACCTAAAAATTTAAATTGATTTTAAGATGTCTTCATAAGTTGTTTTTCAGGATATCTAGGAGCACACCTACTTCTGACTGATCATTTGCCTACCTTTGAGTTATTTGTAACAAAAGGTAGGTGTCCATTTAGTAGTTGAAGTGAATAGCACTATTGTATTCTGCACCTCTGCACGTATAAAAATGTAATGGATGAAACATATAAAGACATGGCTTTTACAACTGTTAGAGTCTCATCTAGGAGATGGGAAGGTTTTTCCTAGGGGGCATGGAACCTCTGGATGGCTCTTGAGAGGGAGCATTACCCATGTTGCCTAGTGGCTTCTGGATGGTTTTTATAGTTGTAACTCTTTAGCTTATTCTACCCTTCCACAAGAATGATCCAGATTCTTGGTGACTTTTTAGACCCAAAAGGTTTTCATCAGTAGTACAGAGGTTTGTGTTTTTCTGTGCTTTTCTGCCATGTTTTGGAATGATGGCAGTAATAGACTCGTTAAAAATATCTCAGCCAAGGTTGAAAGATTGGCTAGATCTGGAGAACTTGTGATAAGTATCCATGAACTTCAAAAGTTTTTTTTTCAAATGTTACACAGCAACTCATGTGAATTCTATATGACAGAGGGTTTGTTTGCTATTGTCATTAAATGGGCTCTTGTGATTTGGGGGATTTTGGTACTTCTTTGAATGTGCATTGCCTGTTACAATACTGTTGTATAAAGCTGTTACTTGTTGAAAATCATTTGCACTCACACTGTGGATCATGGCCAAATTAAAAAGGAAATAGATTTCATTTTGGGGTAAGAAACCTTTGTATTACACCTCTCCTTGGCAAACACAGTGTGTCAATGATTGTGAACTATATATTTTTGATTCTTTTTAAATTTTTATTATTGTTTTTCTTTGTACATGGAATATAGTATTTGAGTTTTCTCTTTTCTCTCATTTTTGTACTTGAAGCGCATGTTACCAGTATTAATGGGTTTTTTGATTTTGCACTAATATAAGTTTATAATATCCATTAGCTCTAATATTAATGCATACCCAAAAGCTTTAGACTATGAAAACCTGCCATTGATTGTTAAATATTATGGGACTTTGATTAATGATTGTGTCTAATTCCAAGAGACGGGATCACAAAAGAACTATCATACAGTGCCAAGAAACACAAGGTTGAGGAGACCAACCAATCCCAGTGGGATTGATGAGAATCTGTGCCAAGACAGAGAATGTGTTTTCAGGTTGAGGAAACGGCTGTTTGACAATGTCAGATGCAGGAATTCCCAGTGCCAGGTTCAGACAAAGTACCTCAGTTTGGCTATAATTCTGGAGCCCCTATCCCTGTAAGTGAAGGTAAAATAAGACCACTGTAGGAATTAAATTTTAATGGTTTGACTAAAATATATGTAAATTACAAATAACTCAAAGTAGACAAAGAGAATAAAGAAATCCCTTTTACAAGTGTTAACTCAACATAGACAAAGAGAATAAAGAATTCTTTTCACACCAGGGAATGATATTTTTCACCTGCTTCAAAATCTAGTCCTTTTTCTTTCTCCTTCATAATGTGGCAATTTTCTGTAGTCCTGGCTGCTGATTGTGTAAGTGCATATTGCTGCAATGGTCCTACAAGCTTGTGGGACATAACTTTTTTTGGCCCTGATTCTAGAACCTGTTATGGGCTTATTCTTGCTTACTCAGAATTTTTATATACTATTTAATTTTGATTTTTTTCTTTTCTTCTATATGTTTTTTATGTTTTGACTTCCTTTTAACAATTCACATAGCTCATAACTCAGCCATGTATGTCAAGGTGATCCATGTATTTGCCAACACCCTCCTCATGGGAGATTGCATAATTGTCATAAAATTCTAGTTTTATATGATTTTTTCTTGTTCAAGAGTAATTTTAGAATAAGAAACTTGCTACCTCCCTGAATCCAGAAAGTGAGCTGTTTGGAAAAGGTGCCATGGCAAGGCCTGCAGAAACCTCACACTGCACCAAAAGCTCCAGAATGAACTTTGGGATATAGTGAAATTGAACTGTGGGGGATTGAACACATTTATTTTGAATGTAAACTCTTAGGCCAAAGGGGACTGCCCTCAAATTGTCTTTTTATCAATGAGCCTAGCAAGCATTAGTTTTGTTCTCTTTCTCTTTTATTTCCTTCTTATCCCTAAATTATTGTAATTTCCCCTTAGAAAGTATAATATTTTATGTACCTCTAGTTGGAGATTGTTAGAGATATAAGTTGGTTATGTGTACTGATTCCATGGGGAAACTAGGCATGTAAATCTGGGAGATTTCTACATAATTGTTTCCCATGGCAATCACAGAGGGGATTGTGTAATTACAATTTGAACCCTAGAACTACAATTCCCAGTATCCCACTTTCCTTCTCACATTACATGCTGACATAGGGAGGATATAAGTTTTGTGTAGCCCCACCTCTCTCTCTCCCAGTGATCAAGTTTGGTGGAGGGTGTGTGAGGTGAGAGCCAGGAGAATATTGTTTGCGTGGTCTTAATTTTGTTAGATAATTAGGTTTTTATTCCTTCTACTTCAAGTGATTGTTAATAAACTTTATAAAAATTAGTACTTGGATTATTGGACGTTGATTTAAATCCTGCAAATGGATATAGATATTATTAGGGAGATAATAATAGCCACTAATATTTTATAGCACTTACAATATGTACCAGGTGCTACTCTAAGTGCTTAGAAATATTATCTCATTTGATCCTAACAACAACTGTGGGAAGGAAATTCTATTATGATCTCCATTTTACAGTTGGGGAAACTGAAGCAAACAGAAGTTGAGTGACTTATCCAAGGCCACATAGCTAATAAGTGTCTGAAGCTGAATTTGAACTCAAGTCTTTCTGACTCCAGGCCTGGTACTCTATGCATTGCAGTACCTTTTCAATTTGATTCAACAAATACCTATTTTTATAAACAAGGAATCTAGCTGAGAATGCACAGTAGAAAATGGCTTAGTTCTTGCCCTTTAGAGACTTAAATTCTATTGCATACTACTAAGAGGATTATCTTACTACTCCTATGAAAATCTCATGCACTTTATAAATGAAACACCAATTAACTTTTTCCCTCGCTTTTACTTAGATCCTCTAAACTGTGCCTAGTGAGGATACTCATCTATTCTCATTTGGCACAAGCTTCTGCTTGGCTCTCAATCTGTTAGTTATACTCTAGTAGGTAGTCTCTATCGCAGCATCTATTTCCAAATTACAAGAAGTAATATGCATTTTAATTGGATCCCTGTTATCTATCTGAAAACTGCAAATGAAATAATTACTTAACAAGATTTTATCCGTTTTTAATGACTAAATTTTACTTTTAGGTAAAAAAAAGTTCAGCACTTAGCAGCAATTATGAATATAAAAATACAGTCTAATGATGTAATAAAATACAGTACATAAAATGCTGCCGAAATATAACTGGTGGTTAATTAAGAGATAATGTCCATGGTACTGAAGAGTGTCATAGGATAATAGCCTCTTGGCAAAAATGTTAAGGTGAATGAAAAGCTATAATTTCCTATACTGGAATGTAGTCTTTAAAAAAGCAGATTGATGGCTGTTTTGGACTTACAGATGAAAATAATACATTGTAAGCTTTTGCAGGACATAGTCACTCTGGTTTTTTGTCTTTGTGTCCTTGGTACATAGTAACATAGCCTGACACATAGTATGCACTTGATAAATGCTTATCAGTTCAATCAATGAATTAATGGAAATTTCATAAGGAAGATGATCCATACCCTAGTCAAGTAGGAAGAATCTGGGACCAGGTTTTGAGAGGTGGAATCTATTCTAACTCTGCCACTCAGCTGAGTGACTGCTCTTCTTTAAACTTCATTTCTATGTATATAATGGAGATACTAATCCCTAGTGTACCTGTCTAGCTACTTTTGAGGAAGACAAATGAGATAAAGTATGTGAAAGCTCTCGATAACATTTAGGAATTCCATAAAGTTGCTTAAGGTAAAAAGAAAAAATTGGTGCTCAGAAGATTGCCTTGATGAAGTTATGTTTTATGGGTTTCAATGAGAAAATGGCATGTCCTCCATAATTCTTTCTTTACCAAAATAAATTTATATATGAATATAAACATACTTAAGGTACTGTGGTTTACACCAATCCTTTTGATTAATGGGAAGTAGGATGATGATGATAATGGTGATGATGAGGATGATGAAGTTGATAATAATGATAGCAACTTGTCCTAGAACCATTTCTATCTGAACCTTATTGAAATAGATGAGCTCAATGAGATAAAAATACCCCCCTCAAAGCCTCAAACCATTATCCATGTCATAGCAAGGAGAAAAAAGAGTAAAATAAGGTATTGCTCTTCAGAGTGGTATACCATGAGGATTCTATGTGAGACCACTGTAATAGCCATGAAAGTCTGGCAAGAGCCCTAATTAATTAGGCTTTGTCATTATCAATGATAGGGTTAGTACCATAACCAGTATGATGTTACTTCTCTTAGGAATCTACAAAACAAATGAGGTGATGCAGAGTTGCAGAATGACCCTGTTCAGAACCATCATTACGATCAGATTGACACAGAGGTCATTGAGGTAAACAACACTGCTTTGTACCATAGGAAGGCAAGATATAGCAGAACAAATCAGAAATAACAATATTCTATCTGTTGGGAATACTTTAACGTACATAGCACTGACCACTAGAGTGGGTAAAGCTCATTTACACATGCCATGGACTAGAGATGTGAATACTTTTATTATATACTGGTACTACATTATAACAGCTTTGGAGACTGATCTTACCAGTTATGGACAAAGACTTCATATTGTTGTTTTTGTCATTTTTCTATTTTGCTGTATTACATAATAATAACATATTGCAGGTAATCATAGGACAAATGTAAGAAATAGTTTCATTCCTAAATACAGATTAGATGAAGTATGAGCAGAAATAGTTGTGAAGTAGTGCACTTCATAAAGTGACTTCAGACACCCAGAAGTTCAGATTAATGGAACTAATATTTATTTATAATTATATTTACTGGCCAGGACAATTTCCTAGTGAAAGCTGTACCAGACTGAAATTACAATGCAGTTTTTATAGGGTACAAGATACAAAGCAAACAGTGCTCATTAATGAGACATAATCCTGATGAAGCAAGCAAACCTTATGGTCTAGAAACTATTTGGTTAGTGGCGGGACTTTCCATAGTATATCTTATCCTGGCTGCTTGAGTAAGGGAGCTACTTTCTCATGGATCCTGACTGTGTTGTTTTGGTTTTGAGCAGACTGACCTTCACAGGAAAACTCATTTCTGATTTCTACTTTCCCCAAGGTAAAACAGGTTGTCTGGTTAATGACTTAGTTTACCTCACTTCAGTTGAAGTAGGAAAAGCTTGGATAATCTACAGGACACTCAGTAGAGGTCACTGTGGAGGACATTTTGAATGAGAAACAGTTTTTACTCCCCTCCATTTGAGAGAAGTATGCAAATCTTAGGGGCTATGCTTTTTAAAAAGTCAAGTTTTTCATTCCCTCCACAAGGAGGTATAGAATATTTTTCCATAGGTCAGCTAATTTGTATGCTACATGAGTACCAAAATTTCTCAGCAAAACCCTTAAACCTTTTTAAAGGTCTTGACAATGAATTTGGGCATCATATTGTCATTGATTTCTTTTAGCATTCTTCTGGGCCGAGGTTGTGGCTAGGTGGTAAGACTTTGACCTCAAATGGCTTTCTAATCTCTCAATTCTTTGACATTTATTTTCAGTGTCCTTATAATATTCCTATTTTTCTTAATCTTCCTTTGAGTTTCTGGTTCAAAAATATCACAGTAACATTCAAGCCAAGTATAGCCATCTGGCCAATGGACTTATCCAAAACTGCAACATTCTGACAATAATCAGAGAAGAATTCACTACCTGACCAAACAATTCCTCCTAAATAATATAGTACAAATTAGCACCAATGACCAACATTAGCCAAAAGTTACCAGGAAGGCAAACATCCGGAGAAACTGTTCTAATCAGAATGACATTCTGCTAGCATTCTATACAGACAGTTGTTTGACAGTATTTTGACATCATCAAATAACAGGTATTAGTATTTAAATATACTAGAATAACTGATATCATTGCAGTAGAAACTAACTCTTAAAACAATTAAAAATACAACTAGAAAACAATATAATTGACAGAAAAAGAGACATAGGAAAAGACACATGCATACATAAAATAGCATTCAAAACAAAGGAAATGCCAAATGATAACTTCAGCAAAAAAGAAATAAATAGAACATAATAATAAGAAATAAAAATTATATAGTCACATTAAAATTGAAGGGAAACAAAAGGGGGAAACCAGCAAAATTCAAAATTTAAACTAAAAAAATTGAATATCCATTAATCTTCCTTAAAAGAAACCAGTATTAGCCCCAAAGAAAACTGTAAAAGAAAAAATAATTTAACATGAATCATAAAAATTCACAAATAAGTTTCAAAATTAATATTAAAATTATAGCATATGTATTATAATGGGCAATAATGTAGGTACTTCTAACTAGGAGAAGTAGAAGAAAAAAATGAAATTTTATTTAAACTAAAAAGAAATCATCTGGGATGAACCCATATTTGATGCTGAATGGTAAATAATTCAGATTCCGAGAACTTTTTACCCCTCTCCCTTTGGGGGAAAGTATACAGAATTGATAATACCTGTTTCCACTATCTAGGCTCTGCCCAGTTAGTTCCCTTTCTCTTGAGGTCTTTACTACCTTTCCCCTCTCTCTTGTATTGAGGGATAGAGATAAAAAATCCCTACGACCTAGATAAAAAGTGACTTGTTTGCTTGGAGACAATAAGATTAGTCCTTAATGGTTTTATTCTAGAGCAAAGATCCCAGTTTCACAAAGCTTAATTTCTCTGCAAAGCTAAAAAGTTTTAAAAGCACATGTTATATGGAAATATTTTCCATTTTTGTAAATGTATAACTTATATAAAATTATTTACTATTTCAGGGAGGGTACAATGGAGGAAGGGAGAGAATTAGTAACTAAAATTTTTAGAAAACTAATGTTAAAAATTATTTTATATGTAATTGAGATGAAGTAAAATATTACTCAAAAAAGAAAAAAAAACATTATAAATAAAAATTACAAAATGTCCTAAGACCTCTAGGCTAAGATTACTAACCAAGAGGGTGGTTTTCTATATAGTAGATTTTGGCATAATCAAATATCCTAGAGGTCTTTTATCTTTACCCTCCCCATACCATTTACTCTCACATTATCACACTTTGATAATATAAAAAAGGCAAAAAATTCCCCCCTAAAATTCATGAGGCCATTTAAATGGTCTTATATTTATTTAGTGTGAACCCTTAAAACCTGAGGAACAATGTAACTGTTTCCCTGAAAACCAAAAAAGCCACAGGATTCTCAGTAAATCAGATTATAAATTATTTAAAACTCAACTGTAGACTTCTCCTTTGAGACAACATGGTTCTGTTGAAATGCCTAAGCACAATTTAACTTTAAAGAAAGAATGAAGATAAAAGAGAAGGTCATCTCTTTATTAAATTCACATACTTCTTCCCATATCTTTAAGGCTAGGCTAAAGGCTTTTCATTTTCCTGACTTCAGTGCCTACCTTACTCCATTGCTTCCTCTCCATATTAAAAAATAACACACGAAAGAGATGGTCATCTTACCCAAAGCTTCTCCTTGACTTTGGCTTTTCAAAGTAAAAAAAGATAAAAAAAAGATAAAAAAATTCTTCTCTATCTGTAAATCACTCTTAGGTGACAAGGAAAAACAGAGAAAAGAAAAGGCAAGAGAGGTTCAAGTGTCCCAATATGGTCACCAAGTGTTATGATTAAAATTCTCTAGAGACTGTATATTAATTTATAATTATTTTCTAGTGTGTGTGAGAGAGAGAATCACATGATAACCTGAGTGCTCCTAATTAATCTGTATGCCGTGCTATTTGTAAGCAAAAAAGTCACTTCATTCACAAGAATCTCCAGTCCTAAACTGAGTGACTTCTCCATTCCCTTTATTTTAAGGCCAATGATGTCACTCTTTCTGCATTTCTCTTGTTGGTTGTACAGACTTGGCTTCAGTCTGGGGCAGAGCCAAGTCTTCCAGATCCCAAGAGTCATATGGAACTTGGGGTCAGCCCCTCCTGGGAGCCAGGGAGCCACAAGACCTCTGGCATCTTTCCATAGTATGTGTGAGTGTCCAGTCAAAGGGTGGGGCTGATACTGATCAAAATGGGTTTTCAAATGGAATAAGGGTGTACAATTTATATTAAATTCACACATCAAAGTGAATTATCCTTGTGATATATTAAATTTTTGCATCTATATTCATTAAGGAAATTGGTTTATACTTTTCTTTCTCTGTTTTTGATATTCCTGGCTTAGATATCAGCACCATATTTGTGTCATGAAAGGAATTTGGTAGGATTCCTTCTTAGCTTATTTTCCCAAATAGTTTCTGTAATATTGGGGATTCTTTAAATGTTTGATAGAATTCACTCATAAATCCATCTGACCCTGGAGGTTTTTTCCTAGGGAGTAGATTGATGGCTTGTTTAATTAACTTTTCTGAGATGGGATTATTTAAATATTCTATTTCCTCTTTTGTTAATCTGGGCAATTTATATTTTTGTAAATATTCATCCATTTCACTTAGACTGTCAGATTTGTTGACATAGAATTGGGCAAATTAACTCCCAGTGATTGTTTTACTTTCCTCTTCATTGAGGATGAATTCACCCTTTTCATTTTTGATACTAACAATTTTATTTTTTTTCCTTTTTTAAATTAAATTAACCAATATTCTTTCTATTTTATTTGTTTTTTTATAAAACCAACTTCTAGTCTTATTTATTAGTTCAATGGTTCTCTTACTTTCAATTTTATTAATTTCTACTTTGTTTTTTAGAATTTTTTGTAAGCATTTAGATATATAAAATTTCCCTTAAGTACTGCTTTAGATGTAACCCATGAATTGTGATATGTTGTCTTCTCATTGTCATTCTTTTTAATGAAATTCTTTTATGTTTCTAGAATTTGTTCTTTGACCCGCTTATTTTTTAGAATTAGATTATTTTGCTTCCAATTAATTTCTAACTTGTCTTTCCATGGACTCTTATTGATTATAATTTTTATTGCATTATTATCTGAAAAAGATATAGTATTTCTTCTTTTCTGCATTTAATTGTGAAGTTTTTATGCCCTAATAAATGATCAGTTTTTGTGTAGGTGCAATGTACTACTGAGGAAAAGGTATATTCCCTTCTATTCCCATTCAATTTTCTCCAGAGATCTATTAAGCCTTAGTTTTCTAGAATTGAATTCTCCTCCTTAACTTCTTTCTTGTTTAGTTTTTGATTAGATTTATCTAGTTCTGAGATGGAAAAGTTGAAATCCCCTACTAGTATAGTTTCACTATCTGTTTTCTCTTATAGCTTATTAAATTTCTCATTAAAAATTTTGGAGGCTATACCACTTGGTGCATATATATTTAGTATTAATATTACTTCATTGCCTTTAGTAACTTCTACCCAGATTTAATTTTATTCTTTATCTCTTAATTAGGTCTATTTTCACTTTAATTTTGTCTGAGGTCATGGTCATGAAGAAATAGAATTCTTAAATAATCCCATCTCAGAAAAAGAAATTGAACCAGCCATTAATGAACTCCCTAAAAAAAATCAATCCCCAGGGCTAGATGGATTCACAAATTAATTCTATCAAACATTTAAAGAACAACTAATCCCAATACTATACAAACTATTCAACAAAATAAGGATAGAAGGAGTCTTAACAAATTCTTTTTATGACACAAATATGGTACTGATTCCCAAGTGTGTTAAAATTAATGGTTTGGCTAAATATATGAAAATTATAAATCTTTTATTTACAAAAGAAGTGGAAAGAGTGAAAGCAGAGGAATACAAAAGGGTAGAGAAGACATTAACCTATCTAACTAAATATTGTTCCAGTGCTTGGGTCAGACAGGATTTGTTAAACCTTCAACTGGAATTAAACTCTCTCCAGAAGATAGGAAGGGATATCCAGCTATCACTTACCCAAGTTCTCTCCAAGAGGAAAGTCAAGACAATGACTTGAGCTCAAGCTGACTCCTGAGACCAACTTTTTTCTTTTAGTTGACCTTGTTCTTGAAGCCAAGTTTCTTCTTGGAGTCAACTCTCTTCTTGGAGTCCACTCACTAGCCTCAGAAATTCAAGGCCTTAATATAGTGGCTTCTTGTCTCCTCCCCTCTTCACAGGGGCCAAACATAGCTTCCAAATAGTCTAGCACTGCCCAGGGGGCAGTATTTGAGGGAACCAGTTTGCACCTTCTGGAGGGGTGAATACTCATTGAAAGGGTTCACAGTTTTTGAGGATGGGAACTCTTAAAAGAATTCACAAGTTTCTCACTGAGTTAGAAAAAAGGGTGGAGCTCTCCAAGTATCTTGCTGGCTTCTCACCTAGTACTAAGTAGGGTGTGAATTCACTAATTGGTTTGCCAGCTCCTCTACCTAGTTCAAGCTTGTACTTAAGATAGTGTTAATCAAAGTGTTAGCTCCAACTAGGCAAAAAGAATACAGGATTCTCTTTCACAAGTGTGAACTCAAAGAGAACCAAGAAGTTCCTTTTATACAAGCCAGGACAATTCTGTGGGAATTATGAGAAAGAATGTTATCCACATTTAGAGAAAGAACTGTGGGAGTAGAAATCCAGAAGAAAACATATGATCGGCACTTATTTATATGGCTAGGCTATTTGGAGTTTTGGTTTTAAAGGTTTGCTCTTTTACAAAAATTAATAATACTGAAATGGGATATACATACATATATGTATAACCCAGTGAAAATGCTTCTCAGCTTCAGGAGGGGGGAAGAATGAGGGGAGGGAGAAAACAAAATCATGGAACCATAGAAAAAATCATTTTTTTAATTAAAAAAGTTAACAATTTAATGTAAAATTCTATTCTGATTCTACCTTCTGGTATGGATAAATGATGACTCTGTCTTCTGAAAGCACATTAAAACAAAATGCCACCCCAAGAAGGTCCTATCAAGGCAGAGAAGGACTTTGAATATGGACCCAGTATTAATCCCTATATTTATTGTCTGAGGACTAGTTTAGCTAAATTATCTGAAGGCTGCTACCACAGGATTTTTTTTGATGATAGCAAGTCATGAATGTGTTCTAGTAAAGTATGAAAAATTGTAACCTTTCTGGTATCACAGGAAATTAAAACGGACAGAATTCTGCCTCAAAAAAGTTACAAATATCATCTTACCATATAAAAATATGAACAGTTTGACCTTATTGAATTCCTTGAATTTTCTCTTTCTTGTTTACCTTTTATGGTTTTCTTGAGCCTTATGTTTGAATATGATATCTTCTATTTAGATCTAGTCTTTTCATCAGGAATGCTTAGAAATGTGCTGTTTTATTAAATTACCATTTTCCCCCAGAAAGAACATACTCAGTTTTGCAGGGTTAGTGATTTGTGGTTGTAAACCCAGTTCCTTTGCCTTCTGGAATATCATATTCCATGTCTTCTGATCTTTTAATATAGAAGCTACTATATCCTGTATAATCTTCACTGTGATTTCATGATATTTGAATTGTTTCTTTCTGTCTACTTATAGTATTTTCTCCTTATCCTTGCAGCTCAGGAATTTGGCTATTATCTTGGCAGTTGTCTTTTGGGAATTTATTTTAGAAGCTGATTGGTGGATTCTTTCAATTTCTGTTTTATGCTCTTGTATGCTCTCTTTTCAAGTTTGGGGTATCTTGCTGCTTTGATTGATGATAAAGAGCCAGATAAATCTACTCTGTTTTTATTATTACCATAATTTTGCCTGTCATTAGTGAGTCTTATCATTAAATAATGAACCTAACTGATAGGATTTTCCCAGGCTTTTACTTCTCATTGATCTGGGAGTTCTCAGCAGGGCTTGGGTTTGTGTCTCTCTTCCTGTAAAAAGTTTCTCTTCTCGTAGCAGGAAAACAAAACAGTTCTTAAAATTCAAATTTGAACATTCACAGATTGGGTAGGAGTTTGCAATTCCTAGATACATACATCAATTTAAAAGTTATTCTTAAATTGACTAGTATTTTAGTTTGTAAGACTTTCTTAATATCTGAATGTTCCAATCAAACGTAATTACTTTTTGTCTGTTTCCCAGTTCATATACCTTTTCTCTTTCTGTGAACCAGGAAAGGCTTAATTGTGGCTAGGCAGTTTTTAAGTACAGGATCTAATGTTATTTTTCTGAAACTGTTTCTGTCTCTTGTTAATCAGTGATGACCTTCGTCTCCTAGCTGTTTAACCATAAATCTGCCATTTAGAGTGTTGAGAGATAAGAAAATGCTCCTAGTTGCCTTAAAACAAACTAACTAACTCAGAAATCATTAGCATTTATAAAACATTCAAACTTTTTAATCTTTAAACCCACTTCTTGCACTGTTAATGCAATCAGATTACAACTTTCTGCCTTTACTCCTCTTATTTCTACTTGTTCAGAATGCTTATACACATTCCCTCCTTTGGACCTTGATTAAAACCCCTTCATATGTCTTATTTCTTTCAAATTTTGATCCAGTATTCCTTGAACCTTTTTCTATTTTGCTTCCCTCATTCATATCTTAAGTACTCTTCACTACACTGGATATTATTTTTCCTTTTAAAATGCACTTAATTAAATGCTTCCAAGATTTCAGCATCATGACAGATCTCTAAGAACTAAAGCAATTTCACAATAAAAACAGTATCATCCAGTACATTTTCAGAGAAACAGGTTTTTAAAAGTTACATCATTCCTTTTCCATTTAAACTATAACAGTATAATCAAGAACTCAAAAGAATCCAGATTTTTAAAAGAATATATTTAAACACTAGATCTAATATAGCTTATTATCAAATTAATGTCATACTAATTTTATTTCTAATACAAATTAAACTGAGATAACTTCTCATAAGATCACATAATTAACGAAGTTTTTGGTATATACATTGTATTTCGTACCCTCGTGTTGAAAACTTTGTACAGAATTATCCAAGATGAGACTTTTATATCCAATCAATGAAATAACAATAAGTAACAAGTAAGAATATAACTCATCATATGCCTTGTTCTATATTGATTCACAATCACTATGTCAATTGCTAATATGTCCTACCTGATCTACTGCCACAGAGTTTGAAGTAGCAGTCATGTATTAAATTTTAATCTACCCCAGTTATCCCATTCAAGAGCACATCCAAATTTAGTTCAAATCTGGGTTTTATAGTTACTAATAGCAAAGTTTAAAATACTCCTGGCTCTCTATAGAATCCCCATTTTTTACCTTCAAATCAAATTGCAATTTTGAGTACTATAGTTCCCAGTACATGAAGTCCCACATTTTCCAAAGGTCAAATTTCCTTCAAACCATTAATATTCCAATAATATTTATACTAATATAATTTCAAACAAAATGACAGGTCTCCAGTCTTTAATCAATTCCTCCCTTATAATATTTTCTTATAATATTGTTAAATAAAATTAATAAATTAATAAAACTTTAAAACTTTCATTTTGAGGTATAATATCAACTATTAAACTTTTAAATTACTGCCAATTCTGCTAGTCACTGAGAGGTGGAAGCGCAAAAAAGCCTTTAAGATGCTTTTATTTAAGTACAAAAATCCCTAACAGGGATTCTGGGAAGATGGTGGCATAGATGCAGCAAAACTCCAGACTTCTGAAAATCCTTCCACACCAATAAAAAACGAAGTGTTTCAAGGGGACAGAAAACCAAATATTACAACAGGATAGAGCTGGGGGACCTTCCTGCTTGACTCAACTTAAAAGGTATGCCAAAAAAAAGCCTGAATTCTTGAACTTTTAGGTTCTAGGGAAAGGAAGAAGGAAGATCCCAGGAATCTGAGTCTCCAGAAGTTCCTGAAAAATCTTGGCAGCCAAGGACACTAGTCCAGAGGGAGTACCTTTCTGGCACAACTGTGCCAGCCCCAGGGCATTGAACACAGATGACAGGGAAGCAGCTGGAGGAGAAACAAAGAGAGGGTAGCCTAGTTTCAGGCAAAACACTCCATCTTGTCCCCCCTTCTCAAGATTTTGGTCTCAGGGCACATCTAGCTCTGCATATCAACTCTGCCCTGGCTTAATTTTATCAGTAGGGCAGATAAAAAGTCTTCAGAGGGCAGGGAAGCTCCAACACCCCTCCCCATAGACTGCTGCCAACTGGGAAAGATCTGAACTCAGGGCTCATTAAAACCATCAGCTTAACCTAATCAATCAGCAAAGCAGAGAAGAAGCCCCTTCAGGACAGAATAGCCAATATAGATATGTGGAGAAAAATAAATAGGGACAAAAAGGAATACACCTTCTTTTCAGCAGCACATGGTACATTCACAAAGATTGACCATATACCAGGGCATAAAAACATTGCAAACAAATGCAAAAAAGGAGAAATAATAAATGCAACCTTTTCAGATGGCAATGCTATAAACATAATAATTATCAAGGGTACATGGATAGGCAAATCAAAAATTAATTGGAAATTAAATAATATGATTCTCCAAAATCAGTAAGTTAAAGAACAAATCATTGAAATAATAATTTCATTGAAGAAAATGACAATGATAAGACATCCTACCAAAATCTATGGGATGAAGCCAAGCAGTACTCAGGGGGAAATTTATATCCTTGAATGCATATATTAACAAATTAGGGAGGGCAAAAGTCAATGAATTGGGTATGCAAATTAAAAAAACTAGAAAGTGAACAAATTAAAAATCCCCAGTTGAAAACTAAATTAGAAATCCTAAAAATTAAAGGAGAAATTAATAAAATTGAAAGTAAAAACTATTGAATTAATAAATAAGACTACAATCTGGTACTTGGAAAAAAACCAAATAAAATAGATAAAGTCCCGGTTAATCTAATAAAAAAGTAAAGAAGAAAACCAAATTAATAGTATCGAAGATGAAAAGAGAGACCTCACCTCTAATGAAGAGGAAATTAAGGCAATCATTAAAAACGATTTTGCCCAATTATATGACAATAAATATGGCAATCTAGGGGATATGGATGAATATTTACAAAAATATAAATCATCTAGGTTAACAGGAGAAGAAATAGAATACTTAAATAATCCCATATCAGAAAAAGAAATTGAACAAGCCATTAAAGAATTTCCTAAGAAAAAATTCCCAGGAACTAGTGGATTCACAAGTGAATTCTATCAAACATTCAAAGAAAAACTAATCCCAATACTATACAAACTATTTGACATAATAAGCAAAGAAGGAGTCATACTAAATTCCTTTCATGACAAATATGGTACTGATTCCAAAGCCAGGCAGGTCAAAACCAGAGAAAGAAAACTACAGACCAATCTCCTTAATGATCATAGATGCAAAAATCTTAAATAGAATGCCAGTAAAAAGACTCCAGCAAGTGATCACATGGGTTATTCATTATGATTAGGTTGGACTTATACCAGGAATGCAAGGATGGTTCAATATGAGGAAAATAATCCACATAATTGACCATATCAACAAGCAAACCAAAAAAATCACATGATTATCTCAATAGATGCAGAAAAGGCCTTTGAGAAAATATAACACTCATTCCTATTGAAAACACTAGGAAGTACAGGAATAGAAGGGCCTTGCCTAAAAATAATAAATGGTATATGTCTAAAACCATCAGCAAGCATCATCTGCAATGGGGATAAATTAGAAGCATTCCCAGCAAGATCAGGAGTGAAACAAGGAAGCCCATTATCACCTCTATTATTTAACATTGTATTGTAAACACTAGCAGTAGCAATTAGAGAAGAAAAAGAAATTGAAGGTATTAAAATAGGTAATGAGGAGACCAAGCTATCACTCTTTGCAAATGATATGATGGTCTAAGAATCCTAGTAAATCAACTAAAAATCTAGTGGAAATAATTAACAACCTTAGCAAAGTTGCAGGATACAAAATAAACCCATATAAAACATCAACATTTCTATATATCTTCAACACATCTCAGCAGCAAGAGTTAAAAAGAGAAATTCCATTTAAAATCACCCTAGACAATGTAAAATACTTAGGAATCTATCTGCCAAGACAAACACAGGAATTATATGAACACAACTACAAAACACTTTCCATACAATTAAAACTAGATCTAAACAATTGGAAAAACATTGATTTCTCATGGGTAGGTCAAGGTAAAATAATGAAAATGAAAATCCTACCCAAATTAATTTACTTATTTAGTGTCATACCTATCAAACTACCAAGAAACTTTTTAACTTAATTAGAAAAAAAACTATAACATAGTTCATTTGAAAGAACAAACGATCAAGAATATCAAGGGAGATAATGAAAAAAATGTGAAGGAAGATGGCCTAGCAGTACCAGATCTTAAAATGTACTCTAAAGTAGCGGTCATTGAAACAATATGGTACTGGCTAAGAGAGAAAAGAGAGGATCAGTGGAACAGTGGCATAGACTTGGGGCAAATGACCTCAGCAAGACAGTCTATGATAAAACCAAAGATTCCAGCCATTGCAACAAAAATCCACTATTTGACAAAAACTGCTGGGAAAATTGGAAAACACTTTGGGAGGGATTAGGCTTAAATCAACATCTCTCACCCTACACCAAGATAAACTCAGAATGAGTGAATGACTTGAATATAAAGAAGGAAACTATAAGTAAATTAGGTGAACACAGAATAGCATACTTGTCAGATCTTTGGGAAAGGAAAGATTTTAAGACCAAGCAAGAGTTAGAAAAAATTACAAAATGCAAAATAAATAATTTTGATTACATTAAATTAAAAAGGTTTTGTACAAACAAAAATAATGCAACCAAAATTAAAAGGGAAGCAACAAATTGGGGGGGAATCTTTATAATTAAAACCTCTGACAAAGATCTAATTACTCAGTTTTATAAGGAGCTAAATCTATTGTACAAAAAAATCAAGGCATTCCCCAATTGATAAATGGGCAAGGGACATGAATAGGCAATTTTCAAATAAAGAAATCAAAATTATCAATAAGCACATGAGAAAGTGTTCTAAATCTCTAATTATTAGAGAAATGCAAATCAAAATAACTCTCAGGTACCACCTCACACCTAGCTGATTGGCTAAAATGACAGCAAAGGAAAGTAATAAATGTTGGAGGGGATGTGGCAAAATTGGGACATTAATGCATTGCTGGTGGAGTTGTGAATTGATCCAACCATTCTGGATGGTAATTTGGAACTATGCCCAAAGGGCTTTAAAATGCTATCTGCCTTTTGATCCGGCCATGTCACTGCTGGGTTTGTACCCCAAAGAGATAATAGGGGAAAAGATTTTTACAAAAAGGTGTATAGCCACACTCTTTGTGGTGGCAAAAAATTGGTAAATGAGGAAATGTCCTTTGATTGGGGAATGGTGAACAAATTGTGGTATTTGTTGGTGATGGAATACTATTTCGCTAAAAGGAATAATGAACTGGAGGAATCCCATGTGAACTGGAATGAACTCCAGGAAGTGATGCAGAGTGAAAGGAGCAGAACCAGGAGATCTTTATACACAGAGATGGATACACTGTGGTACAATCCAATGTAATGGACTTCTCTACTAGCTGCAGTGCAATGATCCAGGAAAACTCTGAGGGACTTATGAGAAAGAACACTATCCACATTCAGAGGGTAAACTCTGGGAGTAGAAACACACAAGAAAAACAACTGCTTGATCACATGGGTTAATGGGGATATGATTTGGGATATTGACTCTAAATGATAACCGTAGTGCAAATATCAATAATATGGAAATAAGTCTTGATGAATGACACATGTAAAACCCAGTGGAATTCTATGTTGGCTATGGGAAGGAGTTGGGGGGAGAGGAGGAAAAGAGCATGAATCTTGTAACCATGGGAAAATGTTTTAAATTATTAATTTAATTTAAAATTTCCCAAAAATGAAAAAAATCTTTAGCTGAACAATTAAGCTTTATAAATTATCATTATTATTATTATCATTATCATTTTAAAATCCTTACCTTCTGTCTTAGAATGAATACCAGGTATTAGTTCCAAGGGAGAAGAGTGGTAAGGGCTAGGCAATGGGGGTCACACTTGCCTAGGGTCACACAGCTAGGAAATGTCTGAGGCCAGATTTGAACCCGGGACCTTCCATCTCTGGGGCTGGCTTTCATCCACTGAGCTACCCAGCTGCTTCCATGGATGTAATGCAGAGAATTTTTCTTAAATAAATATCATTGGGAGGGCCAAAAAACAGTTCTTAAGAATTCAAATACATCATAGCTATATAATTTACTTCAAAATTTCTAATTTTAAAATATACCAATATACTCATGATTTGTACTGCACTTCAAATTTGTAAAGCATCCAATTAAGTAGCTTATTTACTTTATTTTAAAAAGTCTTTACCTTCCATCTTAGAGTCAATACTATTTATTGGTTCCAAGACAGACAAGCAATAAGGGCTAGGCAATGAGAAGTAAGTGATTTTCTCAGGATTACACAGCTAGGAAGTTTCTGAGACCATATTTGAGCCCAGGACCTCTTGTCTCTCCATCTGACTCTCAGTTCACTGAGCCAGCTAGCTACCATCTTCAGTTGTGATACCAGGAATTCATACTCTTAAAGAAAAAATATAGCATCTAAAAAAATACTAACTTCAGGAAAGAGAAGAGACAGATCACTCACTGCTATTTGCAGGGGTCCAAATTGAATTAAGGCCAAGGTTTCTGAAGGTATCCTGCCTCAGCTGGAACCCAGAGAGCAGGAGGAACTTCCACCTGTATTGCTGTATCCTTGAAAACTTGAGTCACAGAGTACTAAACAAATTTATTTCCTTTAAAAGAGTATAAGACATGTAGAAATTGGGATAGAACCAAGCTGAAGAAGTTAATAAGTTTTATCATATTCTAGAAAGAGGGTGGAGGGTCTCTTGGATTGGGCAACAAGTGTGGAAACTTCTTCCTAATAACAGGAAATTTTCATCAGTAACTTGGAATGTAGACTAGGACATGACTTTGATAATGATGAAAGATAACAGCCTTGGACTTATCTACAGAGACTCAGGGACAGTTCGAAGCTGGTCTGAATTGTTCTTGTGCAGGAAAATTTGCAGTTACTTCCAGAGCATGCATCATTGTTTTATCAAGTTAATCCTGATGTTCCTTGTCATAATCTAGAAATTTGGGCAATTGTCATAACAGAAAGCCATCAGAAACAATATCACCCTGCCACTATTAAACCATTGTTAAGAATATAAATAACAAAAAGATATCATTTAAAATAGAAAAATCTCCCAAGCCCCAAGAGTAGATTAATCCCATCTGTTGTTTTTAGTCCTACTTAAATGCTACTGTATGAAGCTGGAAAAAATAATGAAACCATGTTGGCTGGGTCAGTATTTGACCACAAATTTTTGTTAAATATTCTCATATGGGCCTTCCCTGTTTAAAGGAAGTTCTTAAACAATTTTATTGATTCCGTATCACACCCTGGTGTCATTTCTAAACTTTTGTATTCCTAGAACTTGGCTTCATATTTCCCTGAAAAAAAAAGGAGGCGGGGCAGCTGGGTAGCTCAGTGGATTGAGAGCCAGGCCTAGAGACGGGAGGTCCTAGGTTCAAATCTGACCTCAGACACTTCCCAGCTGTGTGACCCTGGGCAAGTCACTTGACCCCCATTGCCTACCCTTACCACTCTTCCACCTATAAGTCAATACACAGAAGTTAAGGGTTTAAAATTTAAAAAAAAATTTTTTTTAAAATGGAGGCTTTTTACCAACAGCTCCCTCATCACCCTTCTCATCTGAAATGACTAAGAAACCTTTCCCCACTATCTTTTCCTTCACCTCTGCCTATCTTACATGTGCCTTTGATTCCATTCCACCTCATCTTCTCTGATTGCCCCATCTATCTGCCATTCTTTCACTAATATCCTTGACTACTGCTAATTCTCTGCTTCTTACAAACATGACTATATCCTTACCAGAAGCCTTCTAGTTGTACCTCTGCCTTGAGTTAGTCTCCATTTCTATCATTCTGTACTCAACTACTCAAGTACCCTTTTTCAAATGCAGATCTGACTATGTTACTCCTTTTACTCTATCCCAGCTAAGTAAACTCCAATGACTCCTTGTTAACTTTGAGATAAAATATGAAACCCTTTATCTGGCTTATAAAGCCTCTCAAATCTCTCTCCCCTTTCTGCCTTTCTAGTCTTCTTACAATTTACTTCCATCCAAATACTCTAAATTCTAGTAAAAGTGGCCTTCTTGCAGTTTCTTGCACCCATCAGTCCATCTCTTGACTCTTAATTTTCATTTGATTTCTCGAGTGCCTGGAATGCTTGCCATCCTTTTCTCTACCTTCTGGATTTCCTGGCTTCCTCCAAGACTTAGCTCAGATCCCACAAACTGAAGGCCTTTCTGTGTCCCTCCAGTGCTAGTGCCTTCCTTCTCAGACTATCTCCAGTTTACCACATTTGAACCCAGGTCCAGGCCTGGCCTTCTACCCACTATGCTGCTTAGCTGCCCTACCCTGTACATATCTTCTATGTACATAATTGTTTGCAAATTGTCTCCCTTGCTAGACTGTGAACCCTTTGAGGATAGATTGTTTTAAACTTCTTTTACATTCTCAGTACTTAGCACAGTGCCTGGCACAAAATAGACATTAAATAAATGCTTATTGACTACTTATGAATTAAGTGCTGCTTATTTTGAGTTCAGGGTGAAAGAGAGAGTGGAATAGATTTACCATTGTTCTAATAATTTCTATGAGTAACTATATTTTAGTCACTTTCTTCTGGAGTCTCTTAATAAGCTGAAGCTGTGAGATGAGGAAAGAAGATGACTCCAGCTGGTGCCAGGTTTACAACCGATCTTATAAAAATCTTTCATATGCTGCTACTCCTGGCACTTTCTTATTTCAGTTTTTTTCTCTCCAACTTTTTTTTCTTGCTTCCCTTTCCAGAGAGATTTTTCAAAATGACATTGCAGCAGAAATAGCCACTTTCCTGTTCTGATCCCATGGAAACTTTCTCTCTCTTTGAATCAAGTGGAAATATAGCTTCTACAGTCTTTAGCACTTTGAACTTTCTTGTAGGGTGGTCAGTTGAATCCTTGCCTGAAGGACTGTTACATTCAGTTAAACTCATATTTCAGAAGTACTATCTAATCATGAAATAGATGCCAAAAATAACGTTAACGTCTTGGGGTTTTTTGAAAAAGAGATAATCACACTTAGATTGAAATTTTGAAAAGTCCTTTATGACTTTGATGGCCCAGCATACAACTATTGGGCCAACCAAACAAAAAAGAGTCATATAAAAAGACTACTGTCTGCTGTAATCATTATTCATAAACAGATTCTTCTACAGTATTTGATAATGAAAATGACATTTCAGGGCTGCAATATAATGCAATAATGCAAATATAATAATGCAAATAATTTTATGGTTATTGACATGTTAAGCACCAAGGAGGAATGGTAGATGGATAATGAAATGATGGATAAAGAAATTCTCCTGAGAATAAGAAACAAGGGCTATAATAACAGTAAATATGAGAAAACGTTTGACAGGCATTGTGAGAAGATGGTGGAGTAGGGCATGAAGCTTTCTTGCTCTCCTAATACTCCAAATAAACAACCAAAAATAACTCCACAGATTCAGAACTAAAAGTGGCAAAAACAAATAAATATTGGGAGTGAAGTTGAATAGCCTGGGAAAACTAGGGAAGAAAGTTTTAAATTTCCCTGGCCTCAGTCCCATAGCCATAGACCCTAGGAGCTAGAACAGAGTAAACAGTGTGTAATCAAAAAGGTAACCCCTGGGGGCAACCTCACTTTGTTTGCTGAGCCCTAGAGCCTGTATCCCCAAGAACAACAGTGGAATTCTTAGGTGGAGGACCTTAGGCATTGTTGCATCTGCTGTGGCCTCAGCTCTAGGAACACCAAATAAGCAACTGCTGGAAATTTAAGGAGTGGGCACTGTGAGGTCTGCAGGCACCAAGCCCTGAGGGCAGGAGCTCGAGCCTTGTTGGTAATGAACAATGGTCTTTGGAGACCCAAAAAATGTGTTCTACACACCTAATCTGTCCTAGACTGTAGTGGTGGGAGAGGGCTGTTATTGGGGGGTTGCATATTGTTAGGTGTGGTTGATGAGGGACTAGAGCCCAGTCAGCTATGGTCACTCCCAGGAGAGTGGAATCTCTGGTTTCTGTCACTAGGGGAAGCAGACTGCCTGCTTTGGTCAGAATACCTGAGGTCAATCATGGACTGAAGCTTTAGCAGGGGACCCTAGATTACATCAAATTCTGGGCTACAAAAACTATGACAACTAAAAAAGACCCAGATCAGACCAAACACAAAAAATCCTGAAAATTGAGGTAACACACCCCAGATTAATAGGAATCCTGGGAGTCCAGTAAAAAAAAAACAAAATTAAATATATTATTGTTTTGGCTGCTAAAACTTTAAAAAAAACTTGAAAATAAAAATTAGCAAGCAAAGGAGAAAGAACTCAACTTTTGATTTCTATTTTAGTAACAGAGAAAACCTTCACTCAACCCAAGGATAGGGAAGTAAAAACACCTACTTCAAAACTAGCAAAAATAAGTAAATGGCACAAGCACAAAAAGAGCTTTTGGAAGATATTTTTAAAATCTCAAAAGCCAAATGAGATAAATAGAGGAAAAATTAGAAAAAGTAAAATCATATAAAAAATTATGAAAGAATGGTCACCCACATGGAAAAAGAGACCTAGAAACTCACAGAAGAAAATAATTTATTAAGAACTAGAATTGGATAAGGATAAGCTAATGATTTCCTATGACAACAAGAAATTATAAAGCAAAATCAAAAGAATGAAATAAAGAGTATATGAAACATCTTATAAAAAACAAATGACCTAGAAAACAGATCAAGGAGAGACAATATAAAAATAGTTGGACTCCCATAAAGTTACAATCAAAAAGAGGGTTTAGACACCATACTCCAAGAAATCATTAAGGAAAATAGCCCAGAAATTCTAAAGTCAGAGAGTAAAATAGAAGTTGAAAGAATACACCAATCTCCACTTCAGAGACTCAAAGATGAGAATGCACAGGAACTTCATTGCTAAGTTTTGTAGCTCCCAGCTTAAGGAGAAAATACTACAGCAAGAAGAAAAAAATGTTTTAATACTGTGGCACTATAGTCCGAATAACACAAGACTTAATAGCCTTAATATTAAAAATATGCTGGACTTGGAACATTACATTTTATAGAGCAAAGAACTGGACTTACCACCAAGAATAATATATTTAGCTAAGATGAACATAATTATAAAAGGTAAACAGTCATACCACTTCTGAGTTTTGTGATAATTAGATTAAGTCTACACTGCCCATCTTTAGATTTAATCACCAAAGGTGAGAACATCTCCAATTTTGGGAGGTCCATAACCCACGTGTTCTAGAGTGGGTGATGAATCAGAATCAACTGACCATCCCCTAGGCAGTCCTAAGAGAAGCATCTGTTGTGATTGGATGTGCAAACTAAGAGAAGAGGCACAGGAAGTTATGCATAAGTGACCCCTTTAAAAGGAGATGGTCTTCTCATGGAGAAGGGCTTCAGGTAAAGAGGGCTGCTGGTGAAGGAGCTTTCCTGGTTCATGGAAGATTGCTGGCTGGAACGCTGAGACCTTGGTGAGACTGCTTTCAATATCTTCTTTAGAAGTCCATGTGGTGAGTTTAAAGACTGAATCTTCCTGAACTTCTCTTACCTACTGTGTTAGATTCTTATTTCCTTATTTCCTCTCTCTTTTCTTAATTGTAAATAAACTTCATAGAAGTCAATTTTGACTTAAGATTATTCTTAATTGAGGATTGATAATTGCTCAATCCTCTGGTGATCAATTTTAATATATTTGACCAAAAAACCCTTTTCCCCTTTATATTTTGTACCCCAAAGAGATAATAAGGAAAACACTTGTCCAAAAATATTCATAGCTGCACTCTTTGTGGTGGCAAAAAATTGGAAAATGAAGGGTTGTCCCTTGATTGGGGAATGGCTGAACAAATTGTGGTATCTGATGGTGATGGAATATTATTGTGCTTAAAGTAATGATGAACTGGAGGATTTCTATGTGAACTGGAAAGACCTCCAGGAATTGATACAGAGCAAAAGGAGTAGAAACATGAGACTGATACGCTGTAGCACAATCAAATATAATAGACTTCTCTACTAGCAGCAGTGCAATGATCCAGGACAATCCAGAGGGACTTGTGAGAAAGAACACTATCCACATCCAAAGAAAGAACTGTGGGAACTGAAACACAGAAGAAAAACATATGATTGATCATATGGTTTGATGGGTATACAATTGGGGTTTTGATGTTAAAAGATCATTCTACTGAAAATATGAATAACATGGAAATAGGTTTTGAACAATGATACATGTATTACCCAGTGGAATTGCTTGTCAGCTCCAAGAGCAGGGAGGGAAGAGGGTTGAGAAAAATCATGAATCATGGAACCATGGAAAACTATTGTAAATATTTTTTAAAAAAGGTAAAAAAAGATTTTCAACAAACTAAAGAATTTTCAACTATTCCTAGGGAAAATCTAGAACTCAGCAGAAAATTTGATCTATTAGAAACATACAAAGGCAATGAAAGACCAATCATAAATAATTCAAAAGGTCAAATTACTTGATTCCTATATGGGAAATGTTGTCTTTGGCTGCTAGGAATGGCATCATTGACTGGGTATTTTGAAGGGGTGTGTATGGATGGGAATACTCAAGGTTGAAGTGAATGTAATGGATTGAGCAAAAATGGTAGTGGAATAAACCAGGAAGAGATAGGGTGGAATGACTATGTTACATGGAGGACAAATGAGTGGAAGAACTGCTATGGAGAAGGGGAGAATAGGGTGGGGGCTGGTAGTATTAGAACCACACTCTCATCAGATCTAGGATAAAGAAAGAGCAACATACAAAATTAGAAGAGTAAAATTTTTCTTAATGTACGGAGAAGCAGAAGGAAAAGAGAATCAGATAAGGGAGATATTAGGGAGGCAAGTACATATGAAGAGGTAGGGGTAAGAATGATGAGGGTATAAGGAATGACTTTTAGGACAAGGTAGGGTAGGTAATTTTAGAATTGAACTAATATCAAGAAGTAGAAGGGCACAGTTGTGGGGATAATGAAGGGATTTTTGGAAAGGTGGATAGAATAAGCCTTGAAAAGTAATGAGAAAGAGACAAGGGGGATATCTTTGGAAAGGTGGCCTAATTTGGAACTAGGAAGGTTAAGGGAGGATTTTTGGGAAGGAGTGTGAATTGGAGAAGTATTGGTCAAAAGAAATTAGACATCTAAGGAAGGTTTGGTGGAAAAAAGGAAGAGGGTGTGGATAAGCAGTGAAGAAGAACAGAGTAGATTGAAATGCACAGCTAGTTACTATGACATTGAGTGTAATGGGATGAATTCACCCATGGGGAAAAATGGATAGCAGAAAGGTTCAAATAACAGGACCTGACAGTGTTGTTTACAAAAAAAACATACTGAAAACGAGAGATGCACAAAAAGTGAAGGTAAGGGGCTAGAGCAGAATATACTATGCCTCAGCTGATTCCTAGAAGGCAGGGGTAGCTGTCATGATCTCTTATAGAGTTGAAGCTAAAGTAGATATATTTAGTAGGGATGAACAAAGTAACTATATTATGTTGTGGGTAGGATACTATGGATAATGGGGTATTATCAATATTGGACCTCTATGCACCAAATGTTATGACATCCATATTTTTAAAGAAAAATTAAATGAGATATAGATAGAAATACATAATAAAATAATAATAGCAGGGGACTTTAATTTTCCTCTCTCAAAACTAGATGAATCTAACCAAAAATATATAAGAAAGAAGATAGGGAGATAAATAGAACCTAAGATAAGTTAAAAATGATAGATATCTGGAGAGGCCCAATACATATACATGAAATTAGTAGTAGATCTAAGCCCAGGTGTCCACATAATCCAAGGATAATTTCTGATGGTATGATAATAACTTAAGCAGCATAAATATTCTGCAGAAGTCTTACTTTAACACTCATCATACTATGGAAATAATCCTGCATTCCTAAGGGGTTGTAGCCTTGGAAGAAAAGTTTCACTGGATATGATCAAAGGAAAAGACTTGGTTTTGGAAAGAGTATGTCCATAGCAACAGATTGTGTCTGCTGCCTAAGGACTAGTCTAGCTAAATATGTTCCTCTTAACATGTTAACTGGGAACCAGACAGGTTAAAATGATCAAATTAAGTGCTGATAGGAACATAGAGAAGCAGGCCTAATATTACATTGCTAGAGCAGCTGTGAATTTTTTTTAGAAAACAAGATGAAAATATGAATTCAAAGCTGTAAAACTGTTCATGCTCATTGACTTAGGAATCCCATCACCTGGATTAGGCCCTAAGGACATTATTGAGAGAGTAAAAAGCTGTGTATGGATCAAAATATTCATGAAAACTTTGTAATGACAAAATAACTGGTAATATCATAAATGCAATGAATGAGAGAAATAGCTAAATAGATTGTGATATTTGAATGTAATGGACTATATTATGTTATTAGAAATGACAAGTTTTGGACATATAAAGAAAATAATGGAAATATAAGAAGAAATCAAAAAAGAAGAAAAGAGAATAAGAATATATACTATGACTGCATTAAAAATAGCCATAAAATCAAGAAGAAAAAGTATCCAACTAAAACAAATCCAAAGGGAACTCAAAAGCAGAGGATGTTTATATTAGCACACACACACACACACATATATGTATGTGTATATATAATTTACACTTTTTTAAACAAATTGTAAACAATATGGAATTTCTCCTTTTGCACATAATTTTTGTGCACTTGTTTAGTTAAATGTTTTTTGGTTGTTATGGTAGTTCTTAAGTATATAATAGAAAAATAGTGATAAAAAAGACTAACAAAAATAAATAAATACACACACAACAAAACAGTTGTATTATCATTGGAAAATGTTGATTCTATTTACTGAGAAATTCTTTTTTTTACATTGAAACAAGAAGCTTAACTTGCATTTGTGTAATTTATAGAAAAATGAATCTAACGTTTCCATTTCAAAGATTTATTGTTCATAACTATTTACTCTTTAATATGCATGATTATCTTTTTATATTTATGACATTTCAGGCCACGGCCACTAGCAGTGCCCTAAGAAAACTCTCCTTTTAAAAGAAATGTTTGTTTTCCTAGTGATACTACTTTATTACAAAGAAGCGCATAATTTATTAAGCATTTTCCCAGTTTTAAATGCATATATGTATATGTGTACATGTGTAATATACATACATATATATAAAGGCGAAAAAGAAAATTTTTGAAGACCTATGGAAAGACACTTGAAGATCATATCAGTATTTAGCCAGTATACACATAGAAAATTTGAATACCATGTCATCCAATAAAGACAATGAAAAAGAAACATGAATGGAATCTGGGAAACAGAAGTATAATAAATTCTATCAGTCAATCAATTAACATTATGGAGACTGTATCTTAATTTTATAAGATTTTTATATTAAGTTGCAAAGTATGAATGAGAGAGAGAAGCACGAACCATATATGGCTGGCTAGCTCTTTCAGCTACCTCCTCCTTGAGTAGGATTAGCCAGACCAGAACCAGGCTGTTTACCTCCAAAGTTTGTGGTTCCAGGAAATTCAGAGTGACTTCCTGTCTCCTCCATCACTTTGTGATGCCCCTTTCCTAAGCCTTTATGAATACAGGATTCAGACCTCAGTCAAAACAAGAGACAGGTCTTCTGGGCAACAAGAATAATCAGATGACTTTAGAATGGCCTCTCAGTGTGCTTTTGTGGTGTTTCCCAAGATGGTAGATAAATAGAGGGAGGATTCCTCTCATAGCCTCAGGTAGATAGAGTTGGAGCTTCAGTGAGAGATCAAACATTTTTTAGTTTTAAAACCAAGTGGTTGTTTTGGAGGCAAAAAAGGGCATACTGATTAATATTAACTTTCCATAACATTTATTTATGTATTAAAATACCTACTATGTGCCAGGCATTGTACTAATCCCTGGCAACATCGAAAATGTCCCTGCTTTCAGGGGAGCTTATGTTTTAATGGAGACATTATGTACAAAATATATATTTTAATATATATATATGTTTATG